>NW_010125938.1:0-63641 GCF_000699245.1 Pterocles gutturalis | reverse complement strand
GAGGGCTGTGGGGCGCTCCAAGATCTCCCCGGCTTTCCGGACCCCCGGGGGGGACCGGGACTGCAAAACCCCCAGGCATGAAGGGAACCGTTCCTCAGGAAATCAGAACACTCTTGCTTTGTTGTCGTCGTTTTTGCTGTAGCAAGCAAAACTGAAAAATACAGCATTTATTTCAGATTCTCTACAGTCACACCATGAGAAGAAAATAAGGTGTTTTGGTAGCTTTTAGGAATCAGACAAAATTAGATGCTGGGAGTCAGCGCAGCTCCGGGTGTGATCCCAGGCCTGGCCTCGGTGCTGCTTCTGTCTGCACAGAACTGCTGTCCTGGATGTTGTCACTGTCCCAGGCTGCTCCGGTCAGCAGTGCTGCCTCTTGCTCGGACTGGCATCAGCCATGTCTCTCTGTGTGCCTCAAAGCCACTGTGCTACTCCTGCCATCGCCAAGTGACAGAGGTGTCAAAACCACTTTTTCTGAGCAGTGCTGGAAAAAGTGAGCTTCCCTCCTCTCAGCTCGATCTCTGGGGTGAACTGGAAGGATCCTGCCCATGATCCAGCCCAGCACATGACCTGGTATAGAGAGACTAGGCGGTTTGATCTCTCCATCACCATCATAAGGCTGAAGCCAAGTTTCAGATGCTGTAGCCACTCATCTGTGGCTATGTGACCTGTCCAACCCTGATGGCCACCCTTCCCTCCTTCATCAGTCACATGTCAAAGGAGAGACATGGGCTTCTCCCTGCCAAGAGTGTTCTGGGCAATGGATCTGGGGGGTAAGGACTGTCTTGGACCAGTTACCTGAGCTCAGGATTATAGCGCTGGGCATTTGTCATTAATTTTTTTTTTTTTTTTAACTTCTCTTTGGTCTTCAGGAGTTCTGTCACTATTAGACAGGAGAGAAAGGAAAATCTATTTCAGATGTTTTGTTCTCTTGTGGTAGTACCAGCTGGCCCCTCTGTACTACGTGCTGTACAACGAGGATGTTTACAGTCTTGGCTTACTCTTGCATCTAGTACAGCCTGAGTAATATTTTGACTCTATGCAATGAATGTTCACTCAATTTTCTAGGCTTTGATTCTATGTGACCTTGATTAGTCCCCTACAATCAAGCATAGCTTGGGTGAAACGTTTTATCACGCCGATGGATTAGTGTGCTACGAAATGCAGCCAGTGGATGATCAAGCCCTTGGTCACTGTTATATTCCACAAATTGCCCTCCTGCCTAATTCTTTATTTACTCTTCTTGCTTCTTTTGCTTCTAGAAGAATAGAAGTTGTGAATTGCTCTTAGATAATGCATGTTTATTTTTTCCCAGTTCTGGGGACTTAATTCAGTCAAGTGAAGCCAGTCCCAAATTCCTGAATCAAAGTTAGTTTTGTTAGGCATTGAAGACTGAATCACTGAAAATGTATGCCATCTAAAATGAATTATTTTTCCTGAGGCCTAAAAAACCCTACTTGATGTAAGATATGGAAGAGAAAAGGAGTTGAAGGGGCAGAGGTGGGTGGGTTTGGGATTAAGGGAAAGGAATTTGGGCCTAATCTGTTAAAAATCCTGATTGATTTGACGGGAGTGCCAGACGGAGGGGCTGGCAGAGTCTGTGGGGACATCAGTACCTCTCCAGCTCTGAATGAAGACACTTTATGTATCTGGAGCATCTTCACTTGCCCTTTGAGAGGAAGTTTTTAGCTCTCTGCCACAGTCCTCCCTTTTCCAAGAAAACCCCTTAACCCCTAAGAGATTTTTTACAAGTGTTGAGAATTACTTACCTAAATAAGGGTTTGCAGACTCAGTTCTTAGTTTTTCTTCTAACTATGGCAGCCATTGGCTTCTCTTTTGGACACTGGAAAAGTGCTCATAAATCCTCATGAACAGCAACTGGAATTTCTCAAGGACTTGACTTTGTCCCATTTTCTTCCCTTACCTCTTCCTTTTGCAGCTTTCCATGGAGCCCCCTCCCACACTGGGTTTCTTTCCCATACCTGGGACTGTGTATCTTTTCCTCCTCTCTTCATTTTACCAAATCTCAAGGTGGATTTTATGACAGTTGAGCAATATTTTATCCTGGGGTTGCTTCAGTACAGAGCTTGTACAAATTGTTTACAGTTTATAGGCTGATCCAAGCCATTCTTCATTAAATAATCCTTTGGAAATATTGTTTCTGATTGTCTGTGTCTGAGTATTGCACAATACTATATAAGATGAAGAAACAAGTAGTGTAACTGTAAAACACAAATCACTTGGGAACTTAAACAAATGCAATATCCTATTGTTTCAGGCTGCTTAAAATTTTACAGGCGGTCTCATGTACCTCTGGAGTTTGACTCTGGTCTCAACAATACTGCTATAAGTCACGACAATCACCATTAAAACAATCAGGTCACTGTCAGAATGAGAACCTGCAAGCCTCTGCATTTACAATTCACCACACAGCTTATGTTTACACTGCAATCTAGCACGATGCGGAGTTAGCACTACGCTTCAAGTAGTTTCAGATCCAGGAGGAGAAGATCTGCACCAGCCACTTGATCCAGACACTGTGCCACCCCAGGGCAGCCGGTCTGCAACCGCCACCTGGGCTTGCTGCTCTGCACCAGATAGATGTCCCTGCTTGCTCAGGCTTACACAGGCTCACAATGCTGAATTTGTCAGTGTTAAAACTAAGCTGAGACTGGGGTACCATGCGTGTGGACGATAACGCGATCACGTCTGATGCAGGCTCCTGGTTTTGCTCAGTTCAGCAGCTTTTCTGTCATGCCAAGCATGGGATGCAAGCAAAATACAAGGAGCCACATCCTCAGTGCTACCCAGAGTGCTAGGCATACACAGGAGCCAGCCATCAGTTTATTTATTTACACCACTCACTGTGGTCTAAAATAAAACATTTGTGGTATACTTTTTAAATCCTATGTATTTGTGGTTACGTATTGCATTTTTAGCCTTCCTTAACTTGCAGCTTTCCTTGGACTTTCACTCTTCCCTGCATTCCCCATAACTTCCCAGCTCACATTTTCAATTCTCCCTTGCTATTGAAAAGCCTAAATTGGGCTCCCAAATCTGAGCCAAATTCCCACAGCTGCTGTGGGAAGGCAAGAAACCTCCCAGTGCTTGCTGGGGTTCAGCTCAGTGCTTCTCTGAATCGTAGTCTCTCTGTCTGTTTGCATTTTCTGTGTTACTTGCAAATTAAAGGCATACATTATGGTTTGCTTCCACACAGGTAACACACAGGTATGATCGCAGAAAATGAGGATGTAGCGTTATAGTTAAATTCAAGCATCAAAACAGATTATGAAACTGTTTTAATTTTGCATTGCCAAATTCATACAATATTTCTTTCCAAAGTTTGCTGTCTTTTCTTGGCAGTATTAGATGAAACCACATAGCTAAGTCTTTCTGGAGAGAAAAACACAGAGCTGATCCCTTTGTGGCTACCCTTTGAGAAGCCTTTTTAGACTGCATTCTGCTATGAGGCAAAAGAGCAAAATCTAGTTTATACACTGTTAGACACTCATCCATGGCGTTTTGTGTGTGTCTGTGTATTTATACTGTGCAAGTGCCCTTTATTAAAGTACTCTGAAAGAAGTACTCAGAAGAAGACGAGTGAAATAACAATATTTAAGAAAGTTTAGACACTGTTGAAGGTGTGCATTATTGTATCTGTCCTCAACATGTGATGTGTGGGCAAACTCCTGTGCCTGCTCCCTCTTCCTCTTGAGCAAAGGGGCTCCCTGGGGTGTCTGGCAGCTTTGCCTCCTCACAGTTTCTGAGGTTTGCAGAACCAAGAGCTGTGTTGCCAAGGTCCATCTTTATTTTGAAGTCTAGAAGTCTGTATGATGTGCTAGGTTGCTCCAAAGCTTAAAAATTGTAACATCTTTGAGAGCCAATATTGTTAACATGTTAACAAGCAGTAATATTATATTTCTTGTTTGTTTTCCAGAATTTGTTGAGTGATTTATTAGTAGTGGTGATACGAAGGTTGTAGTGTGATTGCTTTATTAACTCTGTAGAAAAGGAAATTTGGAGGATTTACCTGTGAAGTTCTACAAAGTCTTTACTACAGGTGTGCAAAATGTGATTTTTCAGATTTCGGAAATTTGTCCAAATTTGAGTGAATTATCAATGGAAGAGCAAAGGGCACAAAAGTGGGAGAAAAGACATTACCCAGATGAACGTCAGGTCCCTGCTTTAGAGCTTCAGGCTAAGAGGCTTTTCAAAGAAAAGGTCACTACCATGCTTTGATAAGAACGCTTATTTTCCTTGGTCTCATAAATGGGTTCAACGGTTTGTGGACCAAACATTTCTAAAAATTGCAATGTGAAACATGGCTTTTTTGGGGTTAGAAAATTTCAGACCAAATGATTAAAGCTGGACAAAGTTATAAGTAATGGAGGACCTGGAGTTTCCAGTTGAGGGAACTCTATGCAGGTAGACACCATAAATCTTCTGCACAGAGAGAGAAGATAGCAAAGCACAGATGGAATGAAGAAACTTACAGTTCTTTGATGACAACGTGGGTTTTCCTATCTTGTGTCCTAGGTGTGCTAGCCATTGATTAGCCCAGCCTATGAATGTTCAGCTCACCGCTTCCCAAGCAATAATTTCCCATGATACAAATATTGGTCATATTTGGTTCTTCAGTTGGTATTGCGTGTGTACCATTCTTTGGTGCCTTGACAGCAAAACTATGAATAAGAATGTTAAAACAGGCAACACAAGTTGAATCTAGAGCCTCTAGAGCAGTCCAAGATGAATTTCAGAGTTCTTGCTCCTTCAGAGAGCAAACCTGGTCATGTAGTAGGGGATGCAGGTCTGATCTGGGTAGGGAGCTGCACAGAGGCGTGAGCACCACTTTGTCCCCTGTTCCGATACCTCCAATCTTGCTGCTTAAGGGGGTTCTTGAACTGGGCTGCAAACATCTAAGAGTACTTCAGAAAGTGATGCCAGGGCTCTAGCATTGTGTGTGTGTATATACGTACGCTTTCTCTTCTGGAGTCAGACTAGGACTGTTGCTGAAGTATAGTGTCAAGTACAAAAGGCAGGTCTTGGCTACCTGTGCTCATCTGATGTTCTCGTTGTGTGTCCTCCTTCTCTGGGCTTTAATTCTAACTTCTGAAAAGCCTGTTCTGCTTACCTGCGCATTCAAGTGGATGCACCAATCTTGTTTGCACTATTAGGTGTAGACTCCATAAGGTCTGCGGTAATTTCTTGTCCAAAGGATTGAAATTTTATAATACGAAGTGTTCAGTGTTTTAAAAAAATATTCTCTTTAGTACTGCTCCTTTCAGGTTTTCAGCTGCTCTGAGAGAGGAGGGGGTACTGTGCACAGACTGATTGTCAAGATGGCAGCTGAACCAAAGAGGAAAACAATAATTTGTGCGTCATGAGGGCTTTCGCTAGCTTTTAATTGTGAAGAGAGAGGCCTTTAGCTGGGATTTCCCAAAGAAGATTCTTGTCATGGACCTAAGAAATTTCATGTCCATCAGGGAGTTGCTTGTAAAGGCTTGGGTAGCCTTGCTCAAATGAGCCAGGGAACATGCTAACCTTCCTTCTCTTTTCCATTACTGTGGTTTGATAAAATGGTGAGTTGTCTTTGTGAAGAAGCTGCAGAGTGGTAAGTTTTCCACCAGAAACAGTGGTTCTGGCTGTGTTGGCTTTGCTGAAGTATCCTGTCAGACAGAAATGTGTGAATCTAAACCAGGACCTTCAGTGATTTGGCTGCTGAAGCTCAGCTGAGGAAACGTGCACATCCCTCTGCAGCAAAGCATTCTTGGCTTCCTCTGCTCTGTTGTGCAAGGGTTTGGTGTATTTGCCTCCAGCGGTAACTGCGTTTCAGTGGTAAATCCTAGGGACTGGGATGTATGCAGGTAATACTCTAGCCTATAAAATTATTCATGCTCTTCCCTGGGGTATGGGAAATGGGAGTTGTTTATTTGCACATTTTTTAATTTGAGGGAAGACTTGGAGAAAGTATGTTCAAGCCAAGGGGATAGGGGAACCTCCCTTTGTGGTATCTGTGGTCAATGATGGAAAATTGCGCTTAGAAGATTTCTACAGTGTTCCATGTAAGGGCTGCAATCTTGATCAGGACAGTTGACTCTTCTGGCAAGACTAATAATAATAATAAATATTTCCTCTAGCCCTCAGTAAATTCAACAGGGAGAGAAAACACTCTTGACACATACAGATTGCTCCTAGCATTTGGAAACAAACTCAAGGAAGTGTCTGTTTCTGAGCCATTCAGGTCTTCTAACCTTCAGCAATGGCAGATCAAAGACCAGGAGGGAAACAGACTGCAGGTGCCAGTCAGGGCAGGTTTCATCTTGTCACAGCACTCCGGGAAGAGGCATTTGCTAATGTCTGTTAATCTCATGGCACGCCAAGGGAGAAAGACAGAAAAAAATTGCCATAAATTCATCCCTTTCCCAAGCAGCCCACACCCAGGCTGAGGGTGGCTGCAGGAAGGTTTGCTGGCTGCCTCCAGGAGAGTGGTGCAGGAGCCTGTGCCCACCCCGGGGCGCAGGGCGGATGGAGGGGATGTCAGGGAATGAAGGGTGAAGCAGCCACAGAAGCAGCATTGCATTGGAGGTGCAGCCTCATGGCAAAGGTGAAAGCAGTGATAGCTGAGACCCTGAGAGCAAAGGTCTCCCAAAGAAGAAAGCCCAAGGTCCATCTTGGCTGCTGTCCTCTCCCATCGAAGCATGCTCACCCTACGGTCAAGGAGGAAGCGTAAATGCTGTGTGGTACTGTGGGGAAGAGGTAGCAGCAGTGGAGGTAGCAGGGTGCTTTACCAGATGCAGGGAGAAGGCAGGATTAGGCACAGCTTGGGGCGCTGTAGGGGATGGCTTTGGCCAAAAGCCAGGTTTGCCCCAGTCTTTCTTTTGAGGTGTAAATGGCATGCAAGGAGGCTCCTCTCAGTGGCTTCCCTGTGAAGATAAATAACCTGATCCCCTGGTTATTATCCCCCTGCTCTCCTCCCCTTCCCCCTGACTGACTTTGATTATTGTAACTTTACATGCGCTTTTAATTTGCGTGCAGGCAAGTACAAAGGCACAACCGGATATACCTGTTATTTGCCAATGACCTGAAAGAGTATAGTTTATGTTAAGCCTTGGGTTATGGTAAGGTTTGCACGCGATTCCTCAATATATATGCTGCAGGCAACTGATGGATGGAGGTGATGGAGGGTGGAGGAAAAGTTTTAAAGTGACAGAACCTGATTTGGTTCCTACTTAATCCACCAGTTACGTAAAGGCCTATATTGCAATTTTGTGTAGAGCCCAAATCTTGCCCTCTCTTCAACCAGAAATGTATGATCACGTTATCCGGGCTGTAGTTCATGGCTGCTCCTGCAACCAATCTCATGAAAGCCTTATGAAAATTAGGCAAAAAAGATGGGTAGGATATCTACACCTCCCTCTTTGCACATACTCTGTCATGGCAGGGAGAAGATTGGAGGTGGAGGAGGAAGCTACAGATGATTTGTGGCAACAGAGTCAGTGCTGGGTGTGCAGGGATGCAGCACTACTGAGGCGTGGGGGACTGGGATGGAGAGGGGATCCACATTTTGGTGCATGGGAAATTGGGCTCCCCATTGCTTGGAGAGATGTCCCCCACATTGCTTGGAGAGATTTCATTTGAGCTCACCTCCCTGAGCAAGATTTAAAGAATATCCACCACTCATGGGTTGCCTGGTCCTGCAGGAGATAAAGAGAGGGTAGTCCAGTAGTTACAGGAGAAGACTGCAAGGAGATGTGGGGTCCACTGCCAAGCTGCTCACTCTTGAAAGCAAATTCATTTTGGTGATTCCCCATCAAATTAGCTAGGTCCTCAAGCAGAAAGGAAGTGGTTTTATCTGCCAGGCAAGTAAACTAACCTTGAGGTCTGAAACTTGAGTGGTTTTATTTCTGGTATGTGTCTTAACGCAGTGTCAAAGGCTGCACCAAAGGAATTCATTAGACATTTCGTTTGAACGTTCCAGGAAAGGATGCTGTTCATTCTCGGCACCACCTCTTATCGCCAGGGAAGTGAGCACAACATGAGTTAAGTACAGTTTTATGGGACTTATGGGACAGACTTTGCTACTCACACTTCCCTCAGAGACAGTGGGACAAGGCAGAGTCAAGTGCTGCTCTTACAAATGAGGCCATTGTAAATGATTGCTAAAATAACAGAAGACAAGATGCACCTATTGTTACAAGAGTGCTGTGTAAGTTTATGTTTCTGGACATAAGCATATTTAATCTTTTCTGTGCCTCAGCTTCACCACAAAATTGGGAGTGATAATAGTCTGTGGATCCACCTAGCATCCGTTCTGCTGTCCTCTGGTTTGTTAAGATAGACCTTGTACAGCCAGCACCCAGGAAAATGATGTTTAAATTTGCAGGGTAGCGATTGAGGCACAGAGTTTGTACTCCTGTTTTTAAGTCAAGCAAGCCAATGTTTGCTTCCGTTTTCACAAGCCCACAGTACAGTAGGCAATCACGGTCTGCTTGTGAAAGGCATTTATCTGAAGCAACCTTGAAAATAAATCCACTTTCTTTTTTCCTCTCTGCTCTGTTATTTCTTGCTTCCTGTTTGCATTGCTCCAGCTTATCTGCCTCTTTGAGGAGTTGGTTTTATTTTAAAACTCTTCTTTTCCTTGTTAGTTTACTGTTTCCCATCATGATTTTCAATTCTGAGTGTCCAAAATACAATAACACTTATAACACCAATAACACTTATAACACCAATAACACTTTTGCATATTTTCATTGTTGTTCTTCCCCATTTGTCTTGATGCTGTGTCTGAGTGTAGAAAACTCACATCTGGTAGCAGCTTCTCAGAGGTCGTGAACTCCTCAACACACGGTTGGTCTTTCTGTGGTCAGGATATTTCTGAAAGCTAAAATGTATGTACAGGCTTCTTCTGATGAAGAAAGGTTTCTATTTTGTTTTTAAAAAAAAAGAAAAAGAATTGCATATAGCAGTCCACAGCCTGATTTTTAAATAAATTTAGCAAAATTATCTAATCTTGCTGTAAGTACTGATGCACAAAACAAACCCTTAAAGTGTTGTGTGCTCAAAAACCTGAAAGAGGGTAAAACTGTCTGCTCCAGCCCTGGAATAAAACATTCACTACAGCAAACTCTGTTGTGACAGGGTTAAACAGCCAGGAAAGGGTTACGGGCTGCCTGCTTGTCACTTGATTCGGCAGGGGTTTAGATGAAGATGTGTGCCCTTTTTCTGGCTTGAAAAGCTGGGAGCCCCTGCAGCTGGCTTTGGATGAGGGAATAGCTTTGCTTTGTGTTACTTTATGAATTTGATGTTTAGATAATAAACTGTATCCTGGAGCGAAAGCTGAAGAAGACTTGGGTATTTCTGTGCCTTGACCTTTCCCTTTCCCCTGGGCAGGAAAGCCCACCAGCGTACAGGCTGTGAAAGAGCAGGTGACAAGCACAGTAAAATATTTTCCTTTTCCTTTATTAAAGCAAAGTAATCCAGGGTTACGTTATCAAAAGAGAACGGTGAGGAGGCAGGTATGAAGAAGCTCTAAAGAAGCAGCAGGCTCACATGGCACTTGTAATGCAAGAGAAAGTCCTAGGGAAGGTAAGAGGGCATTTGATGAACGTAGAGTGATTGAGATTGATTCGTGATATCTGTCTGATACTCAGCATGTACAACGCTCATGTCGTTAAGCAGTGGTTGCTGGAGCATCAGGTACATCTTCTGTCTACTGAAGATGTTGAATTCCCAGATAGGAAACCTGACGTTAGATCAGACAAACCAGCTACTGTGACCTTCAGCTGGATGAGGATCACAGAAATGGATGCTGAGTCGGAAGCAGTGCACGTGTGAAATACGTTAGCGGTAACATCTGCTGCAGTGGTATTTGCTGCTGCTGTTTCCGTAGCAGGCAGAGCTCTGCCTGCATGGCACTTCGACTGTTGAGGTGGGGTGGAGTGGGAAGTCGCTTCCTGAAAGAGTGCATAGGCCAGGTGTGAGAGAGGAGGGAGATCCAGATCGTCTCAGGAGGTGTGATTAACCAACAGTTTGAGCGCACGAGCAGCTTCGCTCCTTATAGCGCCTGTGGAAAAAGTGATGGTGCCAATCTTATATTAAGCATTTTTGCACGGCAGATTTCTTAAAATGCTGAGAAAAGTTTTGGAAAATTATTATAAACTCAACCCTTGCTAAATTATCCCCTTCTCTTAGCAGCATACCTTTCTGTAAGTTATTCCAATCAAGAGAGATGATGGGCCATTTGGTACAAGTTGGTATTTCCACACTGATTGAAATTAGAAAGGAAGGCTTCGGCAGCCTGCGAGTACAGGAAACATGTTTAAGAGATGGAAACCCTTTGACTTGCTTAGGCTGTTAAAGACTTCAGTATATAGGTGTATATTAGAAAAAATAATGAGGACTGAGGCTTTTTTCTAGCTCTAATGGTCAAAACTTACCTGAGCATTACACAAGATTTAAACACTAGGAAAAACTTTGTACTGAGACAACAGAGCACTGGAAAAGGCTACCCGCTAGAGGTTTTGGCAAGTTAGAAAGATGCTTCTCTGCTGTCATTGGCATGTACATGGTTTTACATGTTTTGATGGCGGTGAATGAGTTTGACTGTGGCCCATTTCAGGATTGTTGTGGCCGGAGATGGCTTTGCAGAGAAGGAACGGTGGTGGCCTGGAGTACGTTTGTGCACTTTAATGCACTTTTACCAAGCGGTGCAGGTGGAAGGCAGCCTGCTCTGTGCAAGCCCATACACCTCTTCTCTTGCATGGGTCTAGAGTTTACTCTTCTTAGTCCTGGTAATGTCACTCGTATCTGAGTGCTCTTTGAATCCTGTTAGCTGACAGTCTTGTCAGATGATTTTACTGTGGTTTTTAATGGTCACATTGATGAGCATTCCTCCTTTCTGGTAATGAGAACAGTGACAACCCCTTTATTTAACTCTCCTTTAAGCTCTTATTTCTTGGAAGCCAAAGAAGCGGTGCAGCACACACACACCTCTGTGGCCAGTCGTCTCCCAGTGCGCGGAGCTGTAGGACCTCGGTGCGCTACCAGATCATCTGGCAGGACAAATGGAATCTGACACATCTGCTGTATGCCAGATGTGTAAGGAGCTATGATACCCGTAAGAGCAGTTTGAAAACAATGCTACCTAGTCTTGCATAAACTCTGCCTAGGTCATCGTATCTCTTCAGAGTGTTCTGGACTAATGGGAACTGACAGAGTGAGCTTGTAGCAGTTTTACATAGCCCAGGTATTTCAGATCTATATTCCAAGTATGCTTGCCTTGTGGAGTTATTGAGGTGTAGCCTGACTTATTCTGTATGGTGTGTGATTCTTACTCTTCCATCAAGGTCAGCTGAAATTATTATTTCAGCAGGTAAGTCCATTGATTCTGTTTGCTAAGCCCACATCTGGCATTTTAAAATGGGTTGTTTACTGTGATGTTAATGTACCCCTCCTTGACATGCCTTGCTCTACAGCATCCTTGTTACCTATTACAGGGTGAATTTTGAGTGGGCTCTTCACTATTTGCTCTTGATTGAAGATCTAGGCAACTGTCCAGGTGATTATACAGCAAAACAGTTTGTAATCTGGAATAAGTATCTCTGTCAGTCAATTGTACTAAACTATGGAGGAACAATCTAAGTGTAAGTAGTTAGTTACCTCTAAATTCCAGCCAGCATCTGAAATAGATCACCTGGGGACACAGATGTATTTGCATAAATGTACACAGATCATAGTGATAATAACGAGAATAACATTTTTTCGTGAGGTAATCGCAGACCCTTTTGCAATGACTCCTAAGCATAGCAGTACAGCTCACTTGTGAGGTGGGTAATTATTAAAATTCCATTTTAGAGAGGAAAATACTGAAACAACATGATTAGGGACTTTCCAGAGGCCATCCCTGACATTTTTTACTTGCTTGGCAGTAAAATCAAACTTAATTACTTCTGTTCATGTGCTTTATCTACAGACTCATTTTCTTTTTTTTATACTTTTGCTTGGCATTACTTGTTATCTTTTTACATTCAAGCAGACTCTTGCTAAGTGTTCCCACTGATAGCTTTTGACAGATATTTTCCATTTTACTAAGAAAATGTGAGGAAAAAACCCAGTCTTCTATATGAGAAGAAATAAATACATGAACCCACTTCACCACACTCACTTCCATCTTAATGCCAAGTGATTAAGCTGACTGACGACACTGGCGCAGCCTACCTGAAACATTTTCCTGGCACCTCTTATAAACTCCTTTGGCAAATCTGGCAACACAACACAGGTTTAAAACACCAAATGTGGCAGAAAAATACTCGTGGAAAAAAAATAGCCAGCTCCACATGGGGTTAAGGGAGTGCATCTTGTATTATATCTGTTAGGTGTCACCTGGGACAAATGACTCTGGCTCTGCTGTGGACATGGTCTTGCCCTGACTCATGGGAGAAGAAACACACACATGGCTCATGTGCAGAGATCTGGAGCCACAGCCTTGGCTGCAGACTTGCCGCTCACGGTACCAGCAATGTGTGTGTGAGCATCCAGAGGACACCCAGCTCCCCACTGCAACCCCTTGTTCTTGGCTTCGTGTCCCCACACACAAGTGGAGCAGGCTGGGAGGTCAAGTGGCTGCAAACTACAGCTGGAAATTGCAGAGGGGAAGTACGGAGCTTCAGCCGTGGAAGGCTGGGGGAGATCTCCAGGGATAACACAGCCCACCCTGCTGCTGCCAAACCCAGATCAAACATGCCTGTAATGCTTCCAGCAGATGTGTGTCTGAGCTCTCCTGAAAACCCTTCCCAATGGAGATCCCACTTTGTCCTTTGATGGTATGTCTGGGGCTTTGTTGCCCTTTCCCAAATGTCATGCTTCAGGTTTCCTTCTTGCAGTTCAGACACATAACTTTTTATCCATCAGGGACCCAGAGAATAGGTTCTTCCATCTGCAGCCTTTTATATATTTGAAATCTGATGTGCTGTCTCCCCTCAGTCTTCTCTAGATGGAGCGCCCCAACCTCCTTGTAGATTATAGTTCCTAGATGTATGGCGATTCTTGAAATTTTTTTTCCAGGCACCGTGCTATTGCTCTGTGTTATTCTTAAAGCCTAAAACTTGCCAGAATATTCAAAAGAGCACAAGTGAGCAGAAAAAGAAGTTGTTTGGTTTTTTTGGGGGGTTTTTTTGGGGGTTTGTTTTTTGTTTTTTTTAGATAAATGTTATGGCACACAACCCCAGGATTGCCATTTGGTTTCTCTTGTGGCTCTCTTTTCAGAGCGTGAAGCAATTCCTTTTTAATATTATATGTCCTGCAGCAAGACCTTGTGAAGTAATGAAAAAGGTTGAACAAATGTATCATGAAGAACTTATATAGTTAAATACGTGGATGTGTATCTAGCTTTGAATTTCATTACTTTTATTAGTTTATTAATGTAACAGTGTTGTGATAATTAAGAGTATTTCCTGTTCCCATGGGAATGACACAGGGGCTTAGGTGTTCCCAGGAGTATCTATTTCTACTTTAGCAGGAGCTATTTTTATGATCTGCTTGGAAAACACTTTCATTATTCTTGATTTCCCATCTCCCAGCTAGTCTGTTTTGATGCTCAGAAAAATACAGCAGTGTATGAGTGTTTGGGTAGAGTACGCAGGTAGGAGCGTCTTTATTAAAGTTATCTTTCATTTCTTTCCTTCAATAACTGTCCATGTCATCTCTTCAGAAACTATCTCTGGTGACTTTGGAACTAAGACATTTCAATGACATATCTTTTGTCATTTAAACTACCTGCTCTGTTTTATACAGAAAACAGAAAGGGGGCAGACATGCAAGACCCTAACACAGACACCAGTTCCCACTAGGATTGATTTCCTGGCTGAAGCTGATACAAGTACAGTTCCCCGAGACCACAATACATTTCTCTGCTCGTAGCTGATGTAGGGAACTGGTTTATTTGCTGCACACAATTATCAGGCACTTTCCCAATTAGCCACATGAAAAGTGGGATTGCTGTGGGGTTTGGTGGAAGTTATAAGGCATTTCAGTATCCCAGTATTCAATCCCCACAAATCTTCTCTGGCTTAGCACACCCAGTAGCATTTCTTTTGACTTGGACCTTCTTCAGAGAAGACAGGAAGATTCAGGCTAAACCTATGTGTTGACAGTAGACCAGTTTTTCCACGGTAAATGTGACCAGTTCCTTTATTTTCATTGAAACTATCTTCTATGACAAAACCCAGGTCATCTAGCACGAGAAGCATACACTGTGATGAGAACACCAGCTTGAAGAGATCGTGGGTGAGAACGAAGACAAGAACCATTGGTGAAGAGCGTTACACTAAAAAAACACAACACAAAAAACCTTGGCTATGCTGTGGAAAGTAGAAATGATTAAAAAGTGAGATGTGTCATTTTTTTCTTCTAGCTACATGCAGCATGTGTTTCCCATGTCTAGTATTACAAACAAATGTGAACTGAGGGTTTCTGGTAATACCACCAAGGAAGTGTGATATCATCTCCCCCACAGGTGGTAAGTCAGTTTTCCAAGGTGTGTTTACACGGCGCGTTTCAGAACACTAGCACACACACGAGATGCTTAAGCAATATCTGTAATTGCGGAAGAGTTTGAGGAATAAACACTGTCTAGCCAGGTATGAATTGTAAAACACCTTATGGCAAAATACGTGATGTCATTCATATTATCTCAATACGTACTTGTTAGGGCATGAATTTGATTGAAGTTAAATGAAGCTGATAATGTGGTTTATAAGTGCACAGCACGTAGTTCTTATGTAATAAGAGTAATCGCTAATAAGGTAGGTAGTCTGATAGTGCAGAAGCAAATTTGCTTATATTTTGACATTTATAAGTCTGTTTCAGGATGCTGGTCTGTTTTTGTCTAAGTTGTAAACCTCAAACATAGTAAATGGTACAAGATTATTAGAGGAAAAGTGACAAAAATGAGCATCAGTCACATGCCCATTTTGATACATTTAGTTTCCTTTTGAGTCATACGAGGACTGAATAAGGAAAGATTGCTAATATTATTGAAGTATTAGCTGCCCTTTATATTCTTTGTGTTATTGAAACAATTTCATGCAGTCAAACCAACTGGAAATGGCACTTGCCTGCTATAGTCTATTTGCTCTTTGTTATAAAATATGTGCTTAGAAGGTGTGAAATGGAGTAAAACCCAGCAGCCCGTTCTCTTTATGTCACTTTGGTTCCAGTGCCTGGCTCCTGGACAGATTCACACCTGTCTTTCTCTAGGACTTGGGATATTTTTATCAGAAAATGGTACAGAAGGGGAAGACTCTGTGTCCTGTTGCCATTGCAGTTCTGGTCTCTCACTTTGTTTTTATGATGGTTTTTCACAGTCTGATCCCGTTCAAGTGTCTTAGCAGATGTGCTTGACCACCTACAGCCTTTCTGGACTGTTCTCCTTCCTGGCTTTTCATGCTCAGCTATTCATGAAATCTGAACTATGTGTTGATCTCTGAGGCTGTTCCAACTTCTCTTAATGCAGCAGTTATTTAAAAGAAGTAGGCAGCAGTTCCGCAAAATATTTGTCCACATTTCTCTTGGATGCTTTCCTTTAATAAGTAGATGAGGAGAGCTGGTTTGAGCTAGTTTCCAGGAGTAAGGCAGTGCTTTTGTGGGTACTTATGTCTTAAATCTTATAAAAGACCTACCAGAGCGTATTTCTCCTGTCTTCCACAGCAGTCTCTCAATAAATTTGTTTTCTGGTTAGTGTATGCATTATGGAGCCCCATGGGACTTAATACTGCCCTTACTTTTTGTGCATATATGTTGTTTCTCAGTCCTGCTTTCCACTGAAGCGCTATAAGGCATTCCTACATCAATCATTCTTCAGCACTCCTTCTTTCCTGATGTGTCATGTTCTTCTCTTTCATGCTGTGCTGGAGAGCGAGCATTAATAGCGTGCAAGGTTTTGATCAAAAAAACAATACTGAGCAAAACCGAAGTGATATTTTGCCAATTTTATTGTTTATGTGACAGCCTTTTCAGCTTCTATTTATAATCTCATTTTAATCTATAGAACTGTAACATTACTGATATTTCTTTTCCTTCTTGTCATCTCCAAGGAGAAGTCTCTGACGGCCAGTCAGTCTTTAGACTTGGCTTTTCCCAGCGGCAGCATCAGGCCTTCAGAGGGATCCTCAGAGGGCTGAGGATGGCAGGTCTCCTCTGTCCCCACCCCTTACTGGTGGTGTGTGTGGGGCCACACCAGAGCTGCTGGAGCACCCGGGGCCAGAAGGGACTGGCCTGAGGGTGGGCCATCAGCTTGGGTTTGCAAAGCAGGTTGTCATCCAAAGCCTGGTGCAGTCAGCACAGTTGTTTTTCCTCATGGCCTCAGACTAGTCAATCCCAACTCATATTTTCTACAGTTGATGCAACTTACTTCTTGCTGGGGCAGCAACAAACTCATCTACAGCTATTAGAGAGAGATTTGCTGCCTGAACTCCTACCCTCTGTCTTTTTGATCACTAGCTGTGGTAAAGTCAGTGGGGATCCAGATCCAGAAGCGTTCAGCTCATCCGCATGTCTTTACGAGAAAACTTTCTTTTTTTGCCCATCTCCCTTATTACAACCTCAGAAATAGCTGAATTTTTCTAGTTTCAGATGGAAGCTTTTGGTTTTTGCATTATAAAACAATATATGAGACCTCCCCAAGTCACTGACGTTGCTCAAAGGGAGGGAGCAGCTCTGTGAGGAAAGTTACAATAGCCTGAGCTGTGGAGAATCCAAGTATTTCAGCTTTTGTAATTTGTGACTTTTTAAAAATTATGTGCATTGCATGAACGAGACACTTTTCCTGCTGAGATTTTTGAAATGAGGGCTCTCACCTGCAGTAAATTTTACACCATGTAGAACAACCCATTTATGGTAGTTTTCAGATCTTCAGTAGTTCCATATCTATAATACGGGAAATGGGATTTTGCCATTAAAAATATTAAAAACCAATGACACTTGAAATCTGAGTCTCTGCTTTCACCAGAACAAAGCCTGTATTCTCCTTAGCCCAGCATTGCAGTGTAATCACTGTTCTTTTTAGGAAACACATTTCTTAGATGGATTTGAAATGGTAACTTTGAAACCTAGCAATGACTAAAGAAATGTGTTTGAAAGGCAATGATTTGCACAACTCTGCAACATTTGCCGTCAGCGATGCTTTAGAAGAGGAGTGAAGTTTTGAACTTGAAAGGAAAGAAGGCAACGTTGGATTTAGAAGTGTCTTAAGGTGACTAAATGAATTACTCATGTTTCATCCACTGACATCTGAGGTGGGAGCTGCTTTTATTAGTGACTGACAGCACAGAGACAGCGTCACCCAGGAAAGCACCTGATAGTCTCCTTTACTTATTGCCTTCCTCAACCTGAGAACCATGAAGTCTACAAGCAAGTGATTTTCTAATGATGCCTCAGGCAGATGCATGAAAAAAACCCTTGCTTTGGAACATGCTTGGTCCAGCAGTTTGATCTCTGTGTCTTTAGATATTCCTCACCAGGCGTGATGTGTCACTCCCTTTCTGACTGTAGAGGCAGCAGAGCTTTCCCAGTTTCCCCTCCTAGCACAGAATGAGGAAAAAGAGTCTGCTCCTGCCCCCTCCAATGAATCCAAGCTTCGAGAGAGAGTGGAAAGATTGGAGCTTTTCATTTGGGAGGGCATAAGCAAAAGGAAATGTCTAAAATCAGACAACATAGTAAAGTGTTTAGAGCAGTTAAATTTGTTACTTTTATTGCCTTCCTCACAACACAGGAGCAAGGGGACAGTCAGAGACAAAATATGAGCCAATTCCAAATAGATCAAAGGAAATGCATTTTATGTGACGTACAGCTGGAGCTTGGGACTCATTGCTGAAAAATAGCAACTAGGCTCAGGAGCCAGCAAGACTGGGAAGAGGATTGGATACCTCTGTGAGCAGCGGTAATGTTCAGAGGCACTTTGAAAAGGCTCAAGAACAGGTTTAGAAGGGATGTGAAACCTGAGATAGTTGTGAAATTTGCACAACTCAACCCTCTCAGCATTAAACTTACAACTTCAATGCTCTTCACCATTTGATCTCTTGAGCCTGTAGGTAAACATACCTGTCAAATCTCATTGGTGTTAAGCAACATATTAATTTGCGTGTGTATCAAGAGCGTGCCTCACTGCTATGGGGTGCTGGAGTTTCATGGACGACACTTTGTCAGTGTCTAGTTTGGGTTTTTCTCAGTTTTTGGGTTTTCAGTGTCATCTCCTAGGGAGAAGAATTCAGCCTCTCCTTTTTCTTCAGGATTTGAGACAGGTGGGGCAGCCTGTTTCCCTCTTGTAAATGTTTGTTTGGGGGATTTATTTGAGCAAGTCCTGGATACTTATAACATCAAGTAAGTTTTGAACAGAGTAGGATTTTTGCAGCTAGTCATTATTGGCATGTGTGCTAGTTGGTCACCTCCAGATCTAAGTGCTCCCACTCCAAAAAGGGGGATTTTGGTACTTGCTGGATCATTGCAGAAGAGATTTATTGATATGCTATTTTGTTCCTGTAAAGACATCAGCCTATGAGACTCTCCCTCCCTATTTTTCTCTCTCTGGGCTTTTGCATGGTCACTGCTCACTCTTTTCCTCCATTTTTTGTCTGCTCAGGGCATGCCTCTTTTGAATGCAGGGGTTGTGTCAAGAGGTTAAGAAAGAATCTACAGGTAAGATAAGGAGATGTTCTTGTTGTAGGAGAGGAAGAACCTAGCTGTGGTCCCCACGCCCCTCTGGTAAGAGCAGAGGAAAGAGGGAAGGGCCAAGAGACGTAGACCCACAGTTGTGTCATCTGTGTCACCTACATTGTGTAACCTAGACCCACAAGCCAGAAAATAAGATGAAAGCTTGCTTTGTCACATGGGAAAAAATACCTAGCAAAGCACAGTAAGGCATTTCAGACTATCTTCTTATTCATTCTTAAACTGATATATTTCCTTCTAACATTAGCCATCAAAGAAAATATTTGAAGTTTTTAAGAAGCACAGTTACTTTCTGCTTTGTAAATAAGAAACTAACTTATTCAACTGTAGCTGTCTTTGAGATCTGTTTTTGATTCAATGGAAAAGTGATGACAGATGTTGTCATGCAGAAATTAATTCTTTCAGCATAACTGTCTGGGCTCTCAAATGATTTATTCCGTGTAAAGTATTTGGCGAAAATGAAATCTACTTAACCTGGTTAAACAACAAGGGAAAATTATGAAACTAAACTTTCCACACCGTCTGCCTGGACGATGCGGGTTGGAAAGCAGCACCCTCACCATTACAGCGAGCGGTGCAGAGGCTATTAAACTGATACTGGACAAGATCTGGTAATGGGGGATTTTCTCAGTGAGAAGAATGCCAGCGCTTGTTTTAGGCCAGCACGAAAATCATTGTTCTCGTTCTTGTTGTTGTTTGTTTTCACTACATCAGAACAGATTACGGCCTTAGAAACAAAGGTCTTCATTCCTCATATCCGTTACTTTGTTCTCATGAGAAGAAACCCGTGTTTGCTTGTTATAATAAACTGATGTACCAGATTACAGTGAAGTTAATTGGAACGATTGCAGCTTAAGTTGCAATAAATTTGTTTGTTTATAGATGGGATTTTGCAACAAAGGAAGTGTTTTATAAATCAAAGAGATCTCTCAGCAAACTTACCTTACCGAGGAGTAAAACAACATCTAATAACGAGAAAAACAGAGCTGTTTTGAGAAAGCTGTTTATCTTAATTTCTTTTGGAATAGTTGGCATGTGAGCATTTTTGTTATTTCAGCCAATGCAGCATTGCCATCGTTTAGTTTTGTCCCAGAGTCCCATAACATTTATCCTACATCCTGATGACATGTGAATGCTAGTTTCTTCCCTTCCCTTTGCTTCTAGTAAGTTTTCCTCTGGTTTCAGGAAAAACCTAGGCTATCAAATCAGGAGACAAATGCATTTTCTAACTTCTGTTATGTATATAAAAGTATCATAAAATTCAAATCATTATTGTGACTCTGGTCCAACTCATGTTTTTTTCATTCTTGCGTTGGCAGTTTTGTTTTTATTTGTCAGTCCGACCAAGACAGATCCCATCAGGGCTGCTGTCCTGTCTCGGTGTGTCCCAATCTTTATCTCTATTTTGCAGTGTGATCATAGGAACGACACAGTAGTTGTCACCTCTTGGTCGCTGTTACCGTGCTAATCACCTTTGTACACTTCTTGCAAAGGCATTTGGGTTATGAGCAGATTTGAACATATATTTAGAAAACACTACCAAGAATTTTCATATCAGTTTATTTACTACTTCCAGAAAATTAATCTTTTGCTTTTTGATGGATGGACCATGAGTACAGGCTTCCCATGTAATTCATTTTACCCTTCTCTAAATTTATTGATATGGATTAATTAATATTTTAAATTATTTTAACAACAAAAAATCTTAAATGTGTACAGCAGAAAGCGGTGCTGTTCTCCCTGGTGGGTTAAGAAATACAGAGCTATATTAATACAACATGTTACAGCGTTCTCCTTTCAGTGTAAGAGACTATAGGTCAGTAATTTGCAACTTGACGACTGAAAATTTCTCATCTCTTGCCTGTCCTTACTGCACCAGTCACCTTGACTAATCACATTAGCGGAAGTTAGAGGATTTTTCATTTTGATAATGTGTGATACACAGAAGACAGCATGGCAGAGCTGAGGAATGCTGCTGACGTAGTGCCACAGTGCTGCAATTGTACACCAAAAAAAAAAAAATAATCCCAAACATTTAATTTAAAGCCTGTAATAAACTGAAAATAAGGTTCATTCTTAGGTTGTTTGTCTTTACTGCTCCTACAAGCACGCTGCTCTGGAGCACTCTCCTTCTGATAGCCAGCTTGTCTGCATCTCCTCCTGCCACGGTGCTTGCCCCTGGGTATTAATAGCAGCAACATAATATCTCCATTTTTCTTTTGTCAGGATAAATTCCTTCAGTTTCCTCTTGCATCCTGAATTCCCATTCTTTTACCATCTCATTGGCCCTTCCCTGCCTGTCTCAGACCGAATGAATCTTTCCTGAACACACAAATAGCAAAACCTCTACACACCATTGTAACTGGGATTTTACTCATCTCTGACATTAGCAATTATATGACTGTTGCTGGAAACACCCTTATTTTTTCTCGGCAGGTAAATATGTCACCACATTCAGTGTAACGCAGTGCAGTTGGCAGGTCCCGTGCAATGTGTGCCTGTTTCATGGGTGCATTCTCATCGCCTCTAAGAATCATGAGCAGTAACTCACGTGGCCTTTTTTGAAATGATTTTTAATGTGATGGTTAAGATTTGTGGTTAAGGACTGGACAAATCCTGTGCCGAGAGGGTCAGCAGCTGCCAGGTCGGATAGGTTGGGATACGGCACAGGCTGTGCTTCTCTGAACACTGACAGCAAGGTCTCCTCGGAAAGCTCATTCTCAAGCTTACCCCAGGTTAGCACGTTACATTTCTGCTGCTGCAGTGTTTTGTGCTTATTGAAAATCTCCGTTGGTGGGAGCCTGTTAAAACCTGCCAGCAGCTCCTTCCCTTTGGCAGCTCCTGAGCCCAGGGTGCTCTGAGCTTGCTGCTCTGTGACCTTGCAGTGTATGCAACCTGTCCTGGCCTCCATCTGACCCTGCCAGGAAAGCGACGCTTTCCAAAATAAAGTATTCTTTAAAATTCTAAATACGTACTTTAAAAGCAAAGTTTGGATAAAGAGCCTGACAGCAGCAAGGTTTCAAGGGTCTTCAGGAGCGAGGCTTGCTGTGGTGAGGTGTCCCTGCATGTGGCTTGTGGGCTGTCTGCACCGCGGTGGGTGGCTGCAGCCCCCACCTCCTGCAAAATGTCCTCCCCCCTGCCTCCCAGGACTCTTCCAGTTGAAATTACTTGGTTTTGTTGACACTGGGGACAGAAAGGGACAGGAGGGCTCTCAGAAGCCAGGAGGTGGCAGCCCAGACAAGGGAGGGCAGCAACATCTTGTCCCAACACCCCTGCATCACTCGGGGATGTCTGTCCGCAGACAAATGCTGTTTCTTGCCACATGCCAGCACTGGTGGGAGTCTCCCATCCATATTCATTCAGCGCCTGCCCTCTCTTTCTTGAACCTGTGAGGTTTGAAATCAAACATCATGTTCTCTATAGATAATCTCAATTGGCAGCGAGCTCACTGAACGTGCCATCCCTGGAGGGGTGCAAGGCCAGGCTGGACGGGGCTTTGAGCAACCCGGGCTAGTGGGAGGTGTCCCTGCCCATGGCAGGGGGGCTGGAACTAGATGCTCTCTAAGGTCCTTTCCAGCCCAAACCATTCTATGATTCTATGATTTTACATAGAAATTAAAACCTGCTCTGGTGAGCTTGAGATGGTCGTGAAACAGGGGCACTGTTGCAGAGGGACTTCCACTTTGTGCGACTTCATGTGAATGAGTTTAAATCTGGTTTAGCAGAGTGCTGCCTTTCTTCAGGGCAGACCTCTCTTGGGCTCTTTTTAAGGGCAGCTGTTCCCCAGGCAGCACTGAATCCATCTTCTCAATCCTACAGGGTGTTCAGCCAGCAAGAAACTCTGAAGAGCGTGTCCTATCATTAGCTGCCTCCAGGGTCTGTCCACACTCTTACCTCCCCAGTTATATGAACTTATTTGTTGGCCGTGGAAGCTTAGTTACGTACCTTATTGTAGGCACTTACCTTTGCATTGGTGTTTCATCTCATTGACTTCAGAGAGATCCTTTCTGTGCGTGCATCTCTCTGTGCAGAAATATTTGCAGAAGTAGAGTCTAATTCACACTTTGCCTCCTTTTTTTTTTTGTCTCCTTGCGTCATCCTCAGTGAACCTCACAGTAAAGCCACCACAGCAATTCCAACCACAGCAGAAATGGAATCACCTCAATAAAATCAGTGCAGTGAGTGCAGGAACAAATGTGTAAGTGGGATATCTGCTGCATGGGAGTGGAGAGGACTGGGGCAATTTAAACAGTTGTGAAAGATCATGAGAGAGCTACAGTTCCATTTATTTTATAAATGTTTTACTCTTTTGAACAAAACTTTATTCAATTTTATTTAAGGTAAGAGATATAAGTTATCATTTGAATCTGTGGAAATGTGGGATAATGGTAGAAGCTGCTGGCAACCCTTGAACTTTCTCCAAATGGGCTTTTAAATTAATCTGGAAAGAGAGAATATTTACACAAGTCTGTAAGTACTTTTTACATGAGGATCTTCTACTGCTCTCACGTTGGTCTCATGTGAGGGCAACCTGTCTCGATTGGCACTTTGCAACCATGATTTGTAAAATATAGGCAGCAGACGTCTCATTATACCTAATTTGAAGTGCCCTGAGCCCAGCAGGAGCCTCTCCAGCACTTTCAGTCAGATTTAAATTGTGCTCTTAGACTACAGCTGCTATGCCAAGATCTCAGTTAAAGTCATCTACATCAAAGATACCTCCAAACCCTATAGAGACAGCTTCACAAACAGGCCTTTGGAAGTGAAATACTAGTGAGGTGAGCTGAGGGAAAAGCCATGGCTCATATTGGTTTTGAGGACAAACTTTCCTGACCCACCTCTCTGAAAGCGAGCGGCGAGCGAGCCCACCCTGCGTGCAGAGGAGCACTGCCCTCTCCCCATCCCACCAGCGAGCCCCTGACCCTCCGGCACAGCCCAGGACCTGCACACGAGTGCATGGACAAACAGTTTGGCACTTTGTCCCTAGGAACCGTGGGCAGTATTTCACTCTCACTAATCTAATTGGAACAGGTTGAAGTTCCTTGTGTCCTTGTCCCTCTTCTCACCTGGGTGCCAAAGCCTGTCTGCGTGTGGTGGAGACTGCTTCAGCCCGGGCAGGATGAGCACCCGCGTGCACTTCTTGAGTTCCTTATTTTGGTTTATTTTAAGCATCTGTTCCCAGTCTACTGAAGGTAAACGGACGATACAGGCTGAAAGAGTGAAGCTTACATAGTTGCTTTTCTGCAGCCTACCTCTCTGTGGTTTTTCTCCCTGTTATCTCCCTTTATGGAGAATTTCTTAAGAGAGCAGGGGGAAAAAACATCAGCACCTACTGATTAAGCATGAAGCACCTTTCCAGCTTAGAAAACACAGAGTTATTGCAATACAAGCTTAGTCAGATATGGAGAGAAAAGTAAATATTTGGAAAAAAGAGGGAATCTAATTTTTAAAACCTCTCCTCCTATTTCGGTTGATTTCCAAAACAAAACCTTAAAAAGATCCAACCAAAAACAGCATGAAAGAAAGTGCAAGAAATATTATTAGTGAGATTGTATCTACTGAAATTGGCCAAGTACTTATACAGGTTGCTGAAAGAAATTTGATGCTTAATTCTTTCAGACAATTTGGACGTTGCCAGAGGTGGTGTTCCACCTGCCTACAGGAAACTATCTGCAACTTTACATCTTAAAAAAAAAGTTTTAAAATTTATAGTAATAACCTAATTTACAAGCTACTGGTACTATACATGTTGCTGCAGATTAAATGACTCATTGGCTGAGTTTCAAATAGTAGAAAAAAAGGCTCTGCTCCCACGTCTTCCCTTTCTGTCACACTGATTAGACTGCTATTTGCATTCTTTTTATCCCATCTGGAGCCCTCAGCAGAAGGGATTGTTTATCCCTGAAAGATTAAGATTAAAATTGGTCTGATGATGATCTGATGGCTATGTGTCTTGTTTTCATGCTGGCATTTTAGTGTGCACTAAGTTTCCATTAGGTCTATGCGGGCTAACAAGTTATGGTGGCGGTAGGTCAGCTAGCCAGAAATGACAAGGTCATGATCGCGCTGTTACCCTCTGCTATGCTGCACGGGCTTCCTGGGAGGGATACGTGCCTCACCTTTCCTAAGTAGCTGATATGCTACTAATGCAGGCCTGGCTTCAGCCTTGGTATCTCCTCTCGTAAGGGAGGAAAGGTGTTTCTGGAGTTAAGACACTGAAGAGGCGTGCCTGGCAGATTCTCCATCACTTTGTGCACTGTGTGCAGATCCCTGTTTGCAAACTCATGGCTCATGGTGACCAAATTATTTGGAGCATTCTCTCCACTCTCTTGTTGCTTGCTGACAGAGCTAAAGCAGTGCCTGCTGAAGGAGATGTCTCTTCATATCGTGATGACTTTCATTGCCTGAGTGCGAACAGGCCTCCGGGCCAGTGAGGTATTGCCTTGCAGACTTTTTGGCTGTTAGATGCTCTGGGACTTTGCTAGTTGATTCTTGAATGACTAATGTCTCATATGGATGGATGTGAGACATCTGTGTAGGATGGATAAACATGACACAGGATCTACAGGAGACACGTGATCTTCTGGGTGGCATCTAGGGGCAAGGAGATCCAGGAGATCTCAGGTGGCTCTAAACACCCATGTTCAAGCTACCATGTTGAGATCTAGGCTATGTCTGCCCCCCCAAACCCTACAATAGAGTAATTAATCTAGGAATGGCATGAGAGGACTAATAATTACCCATAAATACTGCTTTTTTCAAAATCTTACAGAGCATAAACTCAGGTTTCTGACAGCAGTTGTTGTTCTTGCTGATAATCTTACTTGCTTTACATTTTTTTTACAGTTGTGTAAGTCTTTGTATCACTAAGCACATATCTGCATCTTGGGGTCAATGCTTTGTGGAGTTAGAACCATGCAGTGTTTGTATGCCCTTGCGGATGGAGACAGCTGGCAGCGTGCGAGGCTATGCCAGGCTCCTGGAAGCAAAGCTGCCTTTATTGCGTCTCCAGGAGCTTCCAGGAAACAGAGAGAAAGGATGTCTTACAGATTAGTTGCTCTCCAAATAATTGGGATGAGTGACTGTTTATTGACAACCTGCCATTCAATTGTTGCTGAAAACACTAAATTGTATTGTTTAATCTGGCTCTGCAGAACAGTTACCATGATGATGCGAATCATCAGTCTGAGATGTATCAGCTCAAACAAACAAAAGAGATATTGCTGTCTTAACTGCCTGAGACATTACCCCCTGCTTTTACTGCAAGCCCTATGAAGGGGCTTTCTATGAAGCCTTTTGAAGACAAGAGACCAAGACCTGATTAGAAAGTTTGAGTTAAATTTTCTCTCCTTCTAGATGTCTGTACTTCTGTCCAAGAGCAGAGTAGAGGGGGAGAATCACCTCTCTCGACCTGCTGGTCACGCTTTTTTTTAATGCAGCCCAGGACACGGTTGGCTTTCTGAGCTGCAAGTGTACGCTGCCAGCTCACGTTGAGCTTCTCATCAACCAACACCCCCAAGTCCTTCTCCTCAGGGCTGCTCTCAATCCATTCTTTGCCCAGCCTGTATTTATGCTTGGGGTTGCCCTGACCCTCTTGCAGGACCTTGCACATGGCCTTGTTGAACTTCATGAGGTTGGCACAGTCCCACCTCTCAAGCCTGTCCAGGTCCCTCTGGATGGCATCCCTTCCCTCCAGCGTGTCCACCACACCACACAGCTTGGTGTCATCGGCAAACTTGCTGAGGGTGCGCTCGATCCCACTGTCCATGTCACTGACAAAGATGTTAAACAACACTGGTCCCAGTACCAGCCCTTGTGGAACTCCAGTCATCACCAGTCTCCACTTGGACATTGAGCCGTTGACCACAGACATTTGCTATTTGCTTTGAAAAGACCGTTGTACTCATCAAGTGAGCCGACTCACAGCTTTGGAAAAGGAAGGTTAATAACGGAGGTAATAAATTTTATGTTCAGTTTAGAACAGACCAAAATGAAGGCAGTTGGGATATAAAATGTGATTAGAATACAGCTTTGTACCTCCACATGTGAAATCAGTCTCTCCCATCCTACTCTGTCCTTCCTAACCTTCACCATTGCTGTGGCCAGGCTTAGGCTTTTCAGATCATGGTAGTCTTTGTCAATTTACTCCCCATTTGCTCCACTCCCATGCAGGCTGTTTTTTTGTAATATCTTCCCTATTTTACTGCTACTTCAGCCTTCCCACTAAAACTTTAGTCCAGTTGTTGACAATCCCACTCCTGAAATCCTGCAATGTCTTCTGCTTAGCCTCCCTTTTTCACTTTCTTCCCAAAATCGTATTTGTCCCTTTGTCTTGATTTGGGCAGACACCCCTCCAACCATGCACGTGCATACACACTTTTGGCTTGCTCCTGGGGCTGTTCTTGTTTTTTTCATCCTGTTCAAAAGTTTTGTTTTTATCTTTTAAGGCCCTGCAGATAAATATTCCTTGGCATCTCTTCTTCTTCATATTGCGTCCATCTGCTTAACTAGTTCTCCTTTTCCCCCAGTGTCATCATGCAAAACAGACAAAACAGCAGAGGCCAAAGAAAGATCTGAAGAAGGAGTGTGGATATTACCCTCTTGCACCTTAAGAAGCAGCATGTTTCAGCCCAACAAATTCTGAATACAGACATGGGTGTTCTTAGAAAATAAAATAGCGTTACAACATCATTAGTGCGATAAAGACCTAGCATGCGGGCAAGTGCTGATGAACCTGCTTTATCTCTTTCAAGTGCATAATGCTGTAAGAAATCGTAACAAATACCCCTTTACTCATTTGGGCCTAGCAGACTTGAAAAATTGTAAATCTCATTTCTGTGCAACGCCGTGCATAGCGTGTTTTATGTGAAGCAACAGACTATGCTATACCTTCTGTGTTAATTGAAGGTACAAAACCAGAGAGCTGATAAGGATTCCCATTAGCCTGCAGCTCCATTCTTCACTATTACTTTTCAGGCATAGTCTCTGTTACACATTCCATCATTAATATAGCAGAAAAAGCATTTATTCTTGGAAAATGCCCTTCACTGTTCCAAATGACTGTGATCAACAGCTTGGAGATCCTAATTGCAGCCTATTAGGAATAATGAGATTTGCATGGTAGAAGCCAGAGAATTACGCGGATAAAGGAAAAAATTCACAACATGAAAGGTTAATATAAACATATACCGCCCAAGAGTGCAAAGGACACATAAATTGGTGGCTCATTACTGCAGACTGACCCATGGGTAAGAATGTCACCCAGCTCAGAGGCTTTCCCAGGAAGTTTGGCTGCAAAAGTTACAAAAGATAAGGACATGCTTGTGGAAACCGCTAAACTAATGAGAGCTGAAAGTTGTTTGAAATATCCCGATGACCTCACAGATGGGATGCTTATTAAGGTATCTGCATCAGTCTCTTTTTTGTCTAACAGACTGTTGTAAAGCTTTGCCGAGGCGTAGCCAACAGTCCGTGAAGGTGTCTCCATGCTTTCTGACATACCAAGGGCATTTTTTTTTTGAATGAACTCAAAATGAAAACCAACATGCATATCTGATTTTTGTTTGCAGGCATATTTGTGGAATAGCACAGGCGAGGCAGTCAACTATGATTACTTCATCAACACAGGGTCTGCCCGCTACCTACGTGCCTATCTGCTTGAGTGCGCTGGTCAGGAGCCAACTGCAAATTTAGGTCTTCAAAGTCTGAAGAAAAGCGCTTTATGTGTGAGGGTCCCATGAAGGCTCCGTAACGCAATTAAGCCCCATTTTAACAAAAGGCTAGCCATTTTGCTGAGGCATGACATGAGTAATTAAAATATCATTTTAAAAAAGACAAATGAGTGTTCTTTTCTACTCTCGGATATTGTTTGAGAAAGATGGGGGGACAAGATTATGATTTTTGTTTGTTCCAGGGTCCTCTTAGTAGAAATCATGGGCAACGGAATAAGTCAGCAACAAAATATATCTACCCAAACTCCTACGTGAATCCCATCACTGTAGCAGCCAATGTAACGGAAAGAGTAACAAAAGTTATTTCCTTCCCTACTGGAAAGAAATAGGTTTTGCAAGTAGTTTTCTTAGTTTGCTGTAGGTGGCTGTGTAAGTATAGAAATGTTTTAGGAAAATCTAGGCAAGGAAGAGAAGGAAATCCCCAGTATGAATTGTTATATGGATTTTGCTTGTAGTGAAATGATGCTGGAATGGCATGAGATCATGGCAGGTCAACCAAAAGAGTGAGAAGTGGCCATAGGTTAAAAGAGGGGAGCTATAGTTCTAGTGGTGCCTTAAAGATGAGAAAAGAAAGGTAAATTTGGGAGGAAAGAGATTGTGTAAGGTGTGTTGAAGGAAGCAGATTTCAGTGACTTTATTTCAGGAACTCTTTAGTTTGATCACTTTTTCATGATGAGATGTAACTTGCAGTGCTTTTGGCCAGATTGTGATGGCTATCTCCTGAGAGAGAGAGATCCGGTGGGTACTGGGTTTGGCTCATCCCCCTGTGTTGCGATGGAGTTCACGGATGCTATGATGTACATTATGCTAAAAATACACGGTCGTACTGTAGTGAGATGTTGTCTGTGATGAGCTCCATTTCCCACAAACACACTTAGTTCTGTGACAACCCTTACGAAGCCTTACCTTGGCTGAGGTGGTGTTTCTGAGACGGTGGCTTTGCTGGCCAGTGAAGACGCCAAGTTTTGCAGGAGGTGCTTGACCCAGTGTGTTCTCCACAGCTCTTCTCTCCTCCCTGCTCTCCCAGCCAGCCCGGCAGCTGTTTTGGGTTAGGAGTGGTGTTTCCACTCAAACGTTATGAGCACCTTGGGTTAAACGTTGATTTTTCACATCCTGAGGCATTACAATCCAATAGGTTTTTGTGCTACGTACACTGAGCAGTGTGCTCATTTTGTGGAATTTTTTGTTCCTCCAAACACAGCTATTATGTGTGAATGCATCATGCTATTGCCATGATGTTTCCATTACTCTAAAAAATAGGACGTAAAATTGTGGAAAATCTGGTGTGCTGTGTCTTTTGCGACTCCCATAATTAGAAGGGAAACAAGTTCATGATTCTTCTGAGAAGTTCCTGAAAATAGCAGGGAAAGGGCAGAAATACTCACCCTTAAAGCCTGTCATTTCTAAGAACCCCAGTTATTCTGCTGGAGGACACAAGATATCGTGTGTGTGTGTGTGTGTGTGTGTGTGTGTGTGGCGGGGGGAAATTTGCTCTAAGGATTTGAGTTCAGCAAAGGTTGTAATTCAGCTTTTATAACCCTGTGCTGGATCTGAACTTCTGAACTCACTATTGTCTTGGGTTCGTCCTCCTGCTGGTGTGCCCATGTGCAGCTGCGATACCATTACATTTCCATTTTCCCCAGCATGCTGTCTTGCGACTGCATATTGAAATGAAATGGAAAATGATTTATTGTGCGGGATCAGGGGTTTTTTTCCCTCTGCGGTGTATAGATGTAAATCTAGGGCCATTTCCCATGCTCCTGGAACTAGATTTCACTTGAAAAAAATTTCTAGAATCAACAAATGGGGAAACACTCCAGAGAGCTAGAAATGTAGGAGCGTTTCTCTCTGCCTTCCTGTGTTGATCCAACAGGGCTTTTCTGTGGTTGATAATGACTGTGAAATATCTTACACATAAATTCTCTAAACCCCTTCCCACAACTACATTTCATAATTCTGTGCAACTGAATACACAAATGACGTTAAAATAACAGTCATGTAATACCTCTGAATTCTCGATGTGAAGCTATTGTACATTCATGATAACTGCCACGAAGAGCTGTTTTACAGAATGGAAGGGCCCAAGAAACAGGATTTCAGAAAAAATCGTTGATAAAACTCATTGTGAACATTACCAGTAGTACTGCAGAAATCCAGCCAGTAGAGAAGATATTTGACCATTGAAAGAGATGGGCTATTCTGATGTCAAATGAGGCACCGATTAAGTATATGTCATTTAAATTATTAAATATATGGTAACTGATGTTGTTCTAAGCTTGCATTTTATACTGATTTTCTTAGGGGATGAATTTCTGCTGATCTTATCCACAGACCCAAGCAAATCTTTCTCCCACTGGGATGGTTTAATTTCATGAACTGTGAGTTTCTTCATCTGCAAGAACATCTTCATTGTTTGCCTTGTTATTGTAGGCTGTAAGCTTTCAGGGTGTGTAGCTGTGTCTCATGTATAGCCCATATCATCCCAGGGCCCTCGTCTCCACTGGGGCTTTCGGGAGCTATTGTAGCACAAATCATAGTAAATAAATACTGCTCAGAAGGAAAGAAGCATCAACAGCTGGATTTTCACTCTGCCTCACTCATGTAATGACAACTTAGTCCATTCTTGACACAGGAAAGTTACTGAGAGGTGAATGATGAGGAGAGTTTATCCTCAGCAGAGGATCACAGAAGATGCGGCCAACGTACTAAGACTGGGACAGATTTCTTCCATGGTGTTGGCAGACACAATGCTCTTTAAGCCAGAAAGCTGTCCAAGGGCTCATGTGGGTGGGACTGAGGAGAAAAAAGTTCAAGTATATGGCATTTCTGGAGAGTTTCAAAGGCTTGGGAAGTCTCCTCCATTGGTTCCTATAAATCCTGATGACTGATTTTTGCTTCTATAATTTTTATTTCCTGTAAAAACACAGAAGGACGATAAGAGCTTTCTTATCATTGATGTTAAACATTCTTTTCTGTTAGCCAAAGAAATACTAAGAAATGTGACAAATAAAGGACGGTAATTTATTTGTGACTTTCTCTGGCTAGTGCTATTTGAAGTGTCCATCTGCACCAGTCAGTGTGTGACTCCAGGGGCTGACTAGGGGGCCTGGGAAGGGGATGAAGATGGACTTTGCTGAAACAACTTGCTTTTTCCCACTTGGAATGAAAATGTAATTTGATAGGTGAGGCATGATCCTGTAAGCAGGGTGAGATGTCAGAAGTGCCAGTAATCAGTCTCCAGTCTGGCAGGTAGCAGTGAGTTTTGCGTTTCGGCTTGGCTTTGCACGCCTCTTGGGGTAGTTCCAAATAATTAATTTTGAGGATAACAACTCTGTCTCGGTGCTACGGCCTGTAGTGGCGAGGGTGATGGGCTCCCTTTCAGATTGAATCACAGCACGATGACCGAGTTGTTTTTTTAACCCTAACAAGAGCTGTCATTAAAAGTTACTGAAGCCTGACTTTTTCCTTGCTCTTTGTCAGCCCCCCTCAACCCAGGCTGCGGGTGCCGCGTCCTTTGAAGCCAGCTGAGCTCCCTTTGTTGCTTTTTGGTGCATAATGACGCCAGGCAGCTCTGCAGCTGAGGATGCTCTGCAAGACCCAGTGAACCGTGGCTGGCAGCAAGGCCAATACCTATGTGAGCGGGGAAGCAATCTGCTGCAGTATTTCCTGAGCTCTGCCTGTTGGGATGAAAGGTGGCTGTGAAAAACGCGGTGATTTTGCCAGTCCTCTGCGAAGGGCAAAGGAACCCAATTGTGTGTTTGGTGTCATGTAGGGTATTGGATGAAGGAAGGGTTTTAGTTCTTTGTATTTAAGGTTATTCACATTATGTAACTCCATTAATGACATGATGCTTTTGGCTGGTGAAGATGGTCTCGTTAGCTAGGGCATTCACTTAGAATCACAGAATGGTTTGGGTTGGAAGGGACCTTAAAGATCATCAAGTTCCACCCCCCCTGCCATGGGCAGGGACACCTCCCACTAGCCCAGGTTGCTCAAAGCCTCATCCAGCCTGGCCTTGAACCCCTCCAGGGATGGGGCATCCACGGCTTCTCTGGGCAACCTGGGCCACTGCCTCACAACTCTCAGACACTTCTTTGTACTGCTTCAAAATCATCATAGAACATATCACTTCAGAAAAGGCTGCCTGCTGTCAGGAGCACTGCTTTCTTAGGTATTTACTTCCCCATTTTGCCACAGCACAAGGATCAATATTTATTTCTATCACATATTTATCAGCAAGAAGCTGACAATGGGATGAGAATACAGAGAATAACCAAAGAGCAATGAAGCCAATATAAAGACTTCCCGTGGGCATTCAAGTGGGCCTGTCGTTGGTATTATACTCTGAATGCAGCACAAAGAGAGCAATTGCTGTCTAGAAAATGCTGACTTCTGAGGGATTTTTATTGGGAGCAAAATTTAAAAAAAAAAATTAAAATAAAGAAACCTGGAGTGTGGGGTCACTTGGCACAGACCTTTCCCATGCAACATTCACAAACCCCCTTCCTCCCCCTGCCACCCCCCAAAGAAGGCTTTGCAGCTCCCTGGGATTGCCATTCATGGCTGGACATCATTACTTCTCTTTTTTCCTCTTACACGAGCAGAACTGATGCTCTTTGTTGAAAGGGAGAAGACAAATGAATTCTGCTAATGACTAGTTCAAAGTTCATTCCTGGCAAGAGTCTTTATACGTTGTAAAAACTGGGTACAGCAAAGAGGTGGCCACGTCGAGCAACCTTTCCTGGGAGCTGGGTGGCAGTTGCCTGCGTCTCGAGGCCGTTGGCAGTTTCGCTGGCCTTTTACGGCCCATTTGGTGCTGATGGGGAATAATGATTTTCTGTGCTTCTGATACGCTTCCCACACTGGCCACCAGCTGCAAGAAAACACAAATCAAAGTTTTTTTATCCAATGCATTCAGTTCTCTATGTGTTTTAATTATTTGCAGGGTTCTGTTGGCTCTGTTCTGCGCTCCTCCTGACTTCCATTCTTCCCTCTGGACATCCCTCAAGTAAGTCAGGCTCTGGAAGCAATGGTGACACCAAGGTGCTCCTGCTGACATGATTTCAATTGAATTAAGCCAATAGTTTACAAAGCAAAAACATCCCCTTTTTTTTTTTTTTTTTAATGGATGAAAACATTGGCTATAAATTCCTGAGTCCTTCTGGTCTGTGCCCAATTAAATGTGGTAAGTGAGATCTTGCTCTTTTCCCAAATATTACAGCTGTGCATGATGATCTGCAGAGTACATATGACTACAGCTTTATTATTCAGTAAATTTCATCAGCATGGTTCATTGGTAATTAAAGTAATAAACACCATGGAGTCACCAGTTCACCCAAATAATTTCAGAGAGAGAAAGCAAACGGTCCAAGGAGGATCCAAGGAAAACAAGTACAACCACTGAAGCCCCTTTTGCTTTTTCATTTTCTTCTTCTCATTTCTTTTCTTATTTATGTATTCCTGCATCCATCCAAGGCCCAGATTTCTTACTAACTGTATCACCGTTTTACAACACCATTTATTGTAAAACGCTTTTCAGCATTGCAAAGAACAAGGACAGACACAGTGGGGAGATGAGGGGAGCAGTGCCCTTGCTCCCCACCTCTGATCTTCACTGCCAACAGGAGATCCCACTGCTGATCCTCTCCTACCCATCCAGCCCCAACCAGTGGCTTACAGACTGGCCCCTGGAAAGCAAGTCCAGAGGGCAAAAATCAACATCATTAGTATATGAGTATTTGAATACTTTTGTTTACAAAACCGTACTCATGACAGATCACCAAGACAAGTCTGTAGCTGCAGCATCAGGCATCTGCGAGGCTTTTCCAGATAAAAGGGAGCAGCTGAGGCTGGTCATCTGGTGTAAGGTATTTCCAAGGAACGTTGCCACTACAGGATGAGTTGACAAACACCTGGCTGAGGCATAATAGTGTAATATAATCAGGAACTTACCAGCATTAAATAGACTAAGACAATCACTGCAGAAATGAGACATTGCTGCCTTTCTGCCCAGGCTGCATCCCCCTCTGTGAGTTCAGCAAAACACAGGAGTATCTATCATCTGCTCTGCTACAAGATCTCTGCACTGTGGCAGCTCGACTGAAATTTCATATTCAGCTCAGACCTCTCTACACCAGCCCTCGTTTTTCACATCTCTTCCAGCATCCCATATTCCCAGATTTCTTTGAACCATGAACCATGTATATGAATGGTATTCCCCCAACGGAAAGCCAACATTCTTCTTAGTCATGTCAATTAGGCATTAATCCCACAAATGTAAATATATAAATTTGAGTAAGAGAGTAAGCCTAATGATTTACTTTCTTACTTTTTGTCTCTGCTCCCATTGTACTGTTTCTCAGTTCTCAGAGGTTATTAGTATAGACGTTAAATAAAACTGTTCTCTAGTGTCTTTCATGAAGAATAGAAGTTTAAATAGAAGTAAGCACATAACTGAACACTTTGTCCACCATGAAAACATAATCAAATTATCATATGGATACATTTCTGCCATTGTTGTCTGTCCAGAAAGACAAGACCCATTTTACTCCAATCATCTGATAAGATGTGACTATCACTTTGCAATGCAGTTATGTGTAGCGGACCAAAATGCTCACCTTCACGGCAGTATTGCCCAGAAACTGAAGAATGTACAGGTTTGTACTTTGGTTGAGGGGAACAGAGATTTATAAAAGTGATCTAACAGCTTTGAAAATGAAGACAGATGACACTGCAGGTCAGGAATTAAGATGTCAAGGAAGGGTCATCTATGAGCTCTCCCAAACTTGGCCATGGGAAGAGTGCCAGAAGCGGGGCTGGCTTTGGAAGGCAGTAAAACCCTGTGGTGTCACTCCTGTCCAGAAATGCTGCTCTTTGCAAGAGGGGTGATTTAGGGCACCTTGCAGTGCCTGTGAGGATTTACTTGGACTGCTGGAGCAACGCTGCATCCAGAGGGTATAAGGACAGGTGGTCAAAGCCACCTCTGCTCATCTTCTCCCCTTTTTGAGTGATCTCTCTGTGTCTGTAGGACACATAGCAGATTCCCACACTGCATTTCTTAAAGTATGTTCTATTCAGAGGCAGAATATCCTACCACATGAAAATTATTTCAGACATTTTCAAGTGAAAAAAAAAGGCACAAAACCAATCCATAAAGACACTCACCATTTTATCACTGGGTTAATTCAGGACTTGGCATGGAATGGCGTATCTGTAGACTTTTAATGGGTACGAGTCTATTTGCACAACTGCTGAATTGGCTGATAGCCTGTGTGTTGGAGTGTGTGCAACAAAACTGGAATTCAAACAGGATTCCTCTCCTTTGGAAAGTGGCTGCAGAGAAGGGGGCAGGAGACCGGCAGGTTTTTAGCCACCTGCCTAATCTCTTAAGCCAGAAACTGTTGAAATGAAGCAGAGCTGCTCAAAATGTGATGGTTTGGGTTTTCATGAAAATAATTTTCTGCTTGGATGGTTCCTCCAGGTTCACACCCACTAATGTTGCTCTGGTTTACAGGCTGGGATTAATACAAAATCTCCAAACGACAAGTCTAGCCAAAATGAGACAGAAGGCTTTATACCATAGAAAACTACGGAGTTTCAGATGTGTCCCACCTAAACTCATAAATCTCACATCTGAACACATCTGGATGAAAACCGGCTAGGTTTCCTTAGCACTCAGCTGAAAATTGCAAGGGATTCCAGCTGTCCCTGTCTCCTATAGCACATTAAATCAGACAAAGAGGTACTGGGCCATGCCTGACTGATGTTATTAATACTACTCTCTGGTGACACATTCCTGCCCTAGGACAATCAGGCAAGCAATGAAAGACATCAACTTACTGTACATTACCGGTACTTTAAAAATTATTATTACCCTAGTTTTATGCCCTCCTTTTGTTTCAGCATCAATTAAATTGTCAGTTTGTGCCTGATAGATACTTTAAAATGTTTTTCTTTAATCTTCCAAGTTTCCTTCTTCTTTCCATTCCTGTATGCTCCATGTAAGGGCACCACTGTATTCTCTGGATGCCACCTCCTAATGGTGGCCGAGGTTTAGGGGCCCCATCTGTGAATGAGCTGATGTTGCACTTGTCACGAGACCTAAGGCAGGACAAGCAGAGATGCTATGAGTGCTACCTTTGTGCCCGTTCTCCAAAGCCTGGCCTGTGAAGAAAAACAGAAAGTCTGTGTTGGGTGGATAAATATTGATGGTAGTAGCTGACATACAGCCTGGGTAGGGATGGTCATTAGGGTAGGTAGCTGTGCTATCTTAAAAAGATTTTTTTATACAGTAAGGTTATATTTTAACTAAACAAGAACTTCACATTTACTTTGGGGAAAAAAGCCAATCCTAACCTTCACCAAATATTCTGTAGTGATTGGTAATAAAAATAGTGTAGTTTTAAAAAGAAAAGAAAAACCTAAAGAAAAAAAAATCCCGTGGGGCAAGAGAAAAATTCAGCATGTAATGACTGAGATTAGAATTTATCCTTTCACTTAGAAGACATCTGTTTCCTATTTGTATACAGCATATTCTGTTCTGTAGAGATGCCACACAGTATACCAGTTGTCACAAAATATTGAGCAAAACTTCACATGTATGAATTAAGATTTGTCAGACTATTGTTCTCCCCAGTAGTTGTAGGAAAAAAAAAAACTTTAAAGCTTAGAGACATTTTCTTGGCAAGCAGGATGTGATTTTATAGGGGTACATGGAACTGTAAATGTACTGAACGCCTTGTAACAGTGATTCACACGGGTTGGACTCATTTGCTGGATTGCCAGTGACAGCCTGTAGGCAGTATCACAGCATGGACAGCAGATACTGTGGAACCATCACCTTTCATACTTGTTTCCTCATTTACTGGTGGATGGTAGAAAGATCGTTGGTAAAGCACACAAGGTCTGTACGTTATTTGGCTGAGCCGAGAGCTGCAAATATAATAACAGTCATCTACAAATGACTGTGAAACATGCAACTTATGGGCCAGCTATTACTGTGTACAAAGTTGACTCAGTCTCAGTGGGAATAAAAAGTGATTAATATATATTTACAACTTCAGAAACAAAGATCCACTACTTAAAAATGAAATTGCAGACTCAGAAGACAATGTTTGGGAGAGCCCTTAGAGAAGATCTCTGTCAAGTCCTTTCACTGAGAAAGGATGAACTGCATTTAAGCATTCCCTAGAAGGGTGACAAACAGTGGGTCTCTGAAAGCTTCCAACATCCCTACTGAGTCTATTCTGCTAGTTCAGGACTCCAAACAAAAAAAAAAAAAAATTAAAAAAAGGGTTTTTCCCACCATCCAAATTAGATCTTCTTTGCTGCAAATTAAGATAATTTCTTCTTATTTTCTCTGAGTGGCTGTGGAGAGAAATTTATCACAATCCTTTCTCAGACAACCTTTAGAGCAATCCACTGGCAGATGACTGTCTAATCACCCTGCCCAGCCCTGCCTGTCTAGGGTAAGCAAGACCAATCTTCTCTCATAGTCAATCCTTCAATGTCTTGTAATCCAGTCTCTCTCCAGTTGCTCCATGTCTTTTATAGCCAAACACAATGTGGCATTTGAGGTCTTCTCTAGCAAAGAGAAGAAAACAATCATTATCTCCTGTGAGATATGTATAGTGCTGCCATTAGTAGAGCTGAGATGAATAAACAGTAGTAAATTATTTCTTCATATTCACCTGAGAATCAGCCTCAACCCCAGCCTCCCTTTTTGACTAAGCACTTACTTGTCCATTTCATTTTTCTCTCCCAAGTATTGCACCATGCACTGTCATTCCTGAATGTCATCTTTCTTTGAGTTTTGCTCTTTCTAATTCCTCACATTCAGTTTGAATTCTAGTCCCATTCTCCAAAATGCTTTAAAAACCTTTCAGCCCACTCTCGTCTGTCCCCTGAGCTGTTCACCGGAATGTTTGATTCCAACTCTGCTCGGGAAGGGTCCTTGCAGGACATACACACATAAACTCCTAAGAAGTGCTCCTTCAAAGTGTTTTTTCAACCAGCTGGGAGCATTATGTTTATACCAATGTCCATTAACTTGCTTTTGTATCATGTGATGCTACTAAAACCCTTACTGAAGTCAAGAAGTATCTGTATCTAATGCTTCCAACGTATCCACCAAGCCAGAGGATCTGTTCTTCAGATACCCATGCTGATAATTTTTAATCTTGTTGATGTCTTCTAGGTATTTGCAAACTAATTGTATAGTTGCTTCTTTGGCAACTCTTGCTGGTATGGAGAGTAGGATCACTGGTTTACTCTTTGCCAGGTCCTTGCCAAAGACAGGCACCACATTTGATCTCCTGCCAACAGAACAGGCACTCGCCCTGCCTCCTGTCTTCAGGGGTGCCAGTGTTTCCCTCTCAGGTGTCATTGAAAAGGGAAAGTGGCTGCAATACCATCTTCTCAAGTTATGAACAAAATCTTGTTTTTCAAAGGGAAAAACAAATGAAAAAAACTGTGGCTGACTGGTCCCAGTTTTCAAGTGGGAGGAAGGTTTGGGTGTATGTTGGGTGTGGGGGAAAAGACTGTAAGATAAGACAAGTATCTTTACAACCACCACATTATTCCCACTGTTATTCCTTAACTTTTAACAGCCTTTATCCATCTGAGCAGTCCCTCTTTCTCTCATTTTCTAGATCACTTTAATTTCTTTAAGAGCCTTCTGTGAATGACCTGCTTCAAATGCCGTTTAGACACCCAGTTAGGCAATACCAGTGAGATCTGGTTTGTTTGCGTAGTGGTTTGTTCAGATAACTCTAGTAGATTTGTGACATATGACTTCACTTTGCAGAAACCCTACAGCTTTTCATTGATATACTGTATTTATCCCCATGCCTACTAGCTGTGCTCTTCAGAACATTTCTGATGTTTTGCCTGGTGTAGACAGCAGGTTTGCTTTTCCGACAGTTCCCTTGGATTTTTTTTTTTTCTTCTCCATTAAAACAACGGATTTTTGTATCTACCAGTATTAACCAGCACCATTTCTTTGGCATAGTACACTGTTTATGCACTGGCTTTAGCCTAAGGAGGTGAGATTCATTGTGTTATAAGAGTTTTACAGTAGATTCTTTATATTTTCTCAAGCCCTCAAAAGCTGATTTAATGTTTTCACAGCCACCATTCTACAGAATAAAGCCAGATCCTGAAGTGGCACAGATTAACATAGCTCTGGTGCTTTCAGCATTGTGTTAGAATTAATAAAGCTACCCTGAGAGGTGACTAGTTCCCCTTCTATGCAATTAGCACAATGACTTTTTAATTTGGGTATCACAGTCCATCCATGAGAAATAATATTTGATGACTGCCTCCTGTTTGGAAAATGCCCAAGCCCCTCTAAAACCCCAAAGTTTTCCCCGTTTTCTCTCCTTTCCTCTCCTCCAGCCTAGCATCCCACTAGAAACATTCTAGTGCAGTGTCTTTTCACCAAGAGACCTCTGTTAATTTGCCACCGGGACTCCTGGCTAAACCTGATATCTTAATTTGTTGATTAATATTTAAAGAGAGGTGTGCAAATGTTATGTTTCTGGTGCAATTATTCACATCTTAGAAAACACCTACCACAGTGAACAGGCAAATAAGAGAAAGGGAGTTACAGCAAGCACTAAGTATTTTTCTCCATTTAACACCTTTCATTCACCAGGAGTGTATTGCAGGCAGGAGCATGACTTCCTAGCTCAGGGAGTTGCCTTTCTTCTGAAGCAGCTTCCCAAGGCCAGCAGAGGTGATGTGTTGTGACCCAAACTCCAGAATTTCTCATTGTCTTCTTGCATGATGGTAAAACCAGAGCCAGCATAGCGTGACTGACTTGCTAAGCCCAAGGTGTAGCATGCCAGGACACTTGCCAAGTTTTTAGACTACATCTTTGTTGTCTTTCAGGATGTAGACTGCCAAGATATGTGGGTTTGGCTGAGTGGAAGCACTTTTTGTTTCAGTGTGTCAACATAGCAGGCTGGTAGATCAAAACATATTATTACTAAGTTCCGACATGCATGGGATACTGGCAAAGAAAGTGGTTTCTTTATCTCTTCAACAACCAGGAATTACAGCATGTATTCCTGTCTGAGGTGTTTGCTTTTGACTCATTATAGGTTTAGGAACACTGAAATGGTTGCAACTTTATATCTCAAACTAAGGTCATGGGCAGAGGAGAAAGTTGTTCTTGTCATTGGTGGTTGGACTTGTGAGGAATTGAAGATATAGACTGCAGGTCTTCAGGTGTGAAAGTTGTAGAAAAGTGGGTTTTACTTAACCAAATGATTATTCATTCAGCATTCACTGTGACTTGCTCCTAGGGCTGAGCAGCATCTATCTGTGCACTGCAGAGTGCTTCTGGATTGGTTATGGCTACTTTCTGCCTTCCTTTATTTACCAGTTGTGGCACTATCACCAAAGACTCATGTTTGCTGTGTATTCATTCTTTGTACATGTACTCTCCATACCTACACTGTAGTATACTTGTGTGGCTAGCCGGCCTTTACCAGGAGCGAAGGGAGCCTTCACCACTTGCCAATTCCGAAATTGCAGGATGTGGTGCATGATGCTCAGCTGCATCTCACAGGGGAGCTCTATTTCACTTTCTTCACTGGATCTCTAAAATGCTAGTTGGAGGATACCTGAAGCTATGGGGCTCTTTAATCTCACAGATAAAGGCAGAACAAGATTTAGTTCCTCAAAGTTGAAGACAGCAAAGTTTAGCACTGGGCAAAATTAGCTGCTGAAATGGCAGGAGGTGAGAAAGTCTCCATCACTCGGAGTCCCCATGCCAAAGCCGGATGTTTGTGCCAGGGACAGACCACTGCTCAGGTACGGATGGAAACCAAAGATCTCAGCTGCTGACCAAGAGTCGCTGCTGACCAAGACTGTGGTGGATTAACCTTTGCTGAACACCAGGCACCCACCAAGCCACTCTATCATTCCTCTCCTCAGCTAGATGTGGGGGGAGAAAATAAGGTGGAAAAAAATTTTGTGGGTCAATATAAAGGCAGTTTAATAAAGCAAAAGCAAAGGCTGTTTATGGAAGCAAAGGAAAACAAAAGATTTATTCTCTGCTTCCCATCAGCAGGTGATGTCCAGCCACTTCCTGGGAAGCAGGGCTTCAGAACATATAGCGGTTGCTCTGGAAGACAAATGTCATAAATAACGAATGCCGCCCTTTCCTTCTCCTTCTTCTTAGCTTTTACTTCTGAGCAGGGTTGGTATATTGTATGGGATGTCCCTTTGGTCAGTTGGTGTCAGCTGTCCTGGCTATGTCCCCTCCCAGGATCTTGCCCATGCCCAGCCTGCTGGGTGAGGGGGGGAACGTTGGAGGGACAGCCTTGCTGCTGTGCCAGCACTGCTCAGCAGCAGCCAAAACTGGTGTGTTACCAACACCTGTCCAGCTACCAATACACACACAGCACAGCACTAGGAGGGCTGCTGTGGGGAAAATTAACTCCATCTCAGCCAGACCCAACACAAGATCATGTTGTACCAGAAAGCCTGCTGCACCATCACCTGGTTTCTGCGGGTCTTTTGTCTGGATTTGTGATGGACATTTGAAACCAGGATCAAGTCTGCTGGTCAGTACGGGTTGGGACACTGTTTGCAGTCACAGCTGAAAGTTATTATTAGAATCATCATCATTGTCCCTGTTCCTACTATCATTATTATCTGTACTACTGTAGATCAGGACCACTTTGTACTGAGGACTGTAGGGACACTCTGTGACAACTAGAGCAACAGCGTTCTCTGACCCAAAGAAAATTTCCTTGCCTGTTAAATAATAAAATGCATAAAAGAAATTGCCTAATGATCTTCCCTCCCCTCTTCTCTTTTTTCATTAAACCCTTATGGTTCTTATGGATCACAATAGTTTACTATTGAAAAAACCCCTCCTATGTCAGAAAAGTAACTTAATCTTTATTTCCCTTTTTTACTGGATAGTGGGAAACCTAATCTATACTGCCCAAGTGGGTGTGTTTGGCTGTTCCTCAAACTAAAACAAGACTCGGAAGATTAAAGTGGAGCTTGGCTCCAGATCAGGTGAATCAGCACAGTTATAATGGCCTGCAGGATAACCTTCTCGTCTGTAATTATACAGGAGTTCTATGCTGTACAGGCAAAGGAAGTAATTTAATTTAGCTGTTCTAATTAAATATGTGATATGAGGAAACAGTGACATGTCTGTTTAAAACATGCTTCAGGTTCTTTTGGTGAGAAAGTGAATGGGCTGACTGCAGCTACTGTGCTCTAACATGACTGTAGCTTTCCCGTTAACGCACATGCTCTTAAATGTAATTTATGGAACTAACTCTAACGGCAGATTTGGGCTGATATATGGGATGGAACTTCATGTGAAGAACTGGACTTAGAATATGGGTATTTCCCCCCACCTTTTTATATGACATAAGTTTATCTTACAAACTCTTGCAAGTCACTTGGGACAAATCCTCATATCCGTGAAAATGAAATGAAATTCATTTGACTAGTGAAGGTATTTGGAAAAATTAATTCCTGTAGACTGCAGTGGGAGCCAGGTTTGGCACACATGTGACTGTGGTCTCATTTAAGTGGGGAACAGCTATGTTTCCTTAGGAGGAGTATTTGAGGGCTGACATTCAGTATTTTTTTTTCTCATCTGTTGGTAAATGCCTGATCATAAGAGTCCTGCCTTTGGTTTCAAAAGCCAAGGTCAGCCCTTAGCTGTTACAAGGTGTTAAGGAATGCAGAGCAGGGGGATTGTAGTGAGTGAAAGAAAAGGATTTAGAAAGTCAAATTGTCAAATACTGATTAAACATGGAGCAAAAAAATGAATCAAGTTCTCCCATTGTGACTGTCTAATCTAGGTCCAAGACAAGCTGAAGAATTGTTTGAGGGCATTTGTTAAAAAAATTAGTAAAATGTATTTTAAATCCACTAAGAATGTGGATCTTAACACAGGACTATGTTTTGCAGGTGCTTTCCCATATTTTTATATGTGATTTTTTTAAAAAGTTCTGGGATTCTAAAAACCTGCTCCATCAGTGAGGAGGACAAGTGCTCTTGAGTCAAAATGGGTTTATGCTCTTGGTTCTTCTTTGCCGTAAGCTGGCACTGTTATTTCGTTATGTATCATTGGCTTGTAATGGTGTGAGATTTGCAGAAGGACTTGATGTTCCAGCTGTTTAGGGATGAGAAAATATGCTGTAATTGGACTACAGCTTTTTGCTGAGGATTACAGACAGGCTTTGAGGGAGGTGAATGCTTTGGTCCTCCTGGCAGCGGTATCACACCCAGGGAGCAATCCCCAGCTCACAGCTTGGCTTGGGAACTTAAAATGAAGATAAAAGAAAAGGGTGTTACCTGTACCCTCCAGGAAGGCTTTGGCAACGTCACCCTGGAAAGCTACCAAGGGAAAGTGATATCTCTGGGAGAAACTAACGGCTTACTCAGCTCCTAAAGCCGGTGGTGCTAATGACTCGGAGAGTGGGGAGCCTTGTTTATGTAGCCAAACGCTTTTTGCTGACTGTGAGCGATGGGTTTGCCAGGGCAGAGCCCATCCCAAAGTCTGCCAGCAAGCCAGGAGAGGGGTGAGGTGAACACGCGCCTCTGGCTTTCAGGAAAGGGGTGCAGAAGGTTGCCAGGGTGGAACCCCCGGGTGGGTGCTGCTGGCTGCAGGGGGATGCTGCCGGCTGGCACAGCGCAGGCTCACTCCCTGGTGCTGCCCGAGAGGAGCAGCAACTCCTCCCAGTGCCCTTCGTGCCTCTGCTCCCCTGGGATAAAAGGAAAGGTGCCTGTCTCCAGCCGCACCCCGTGCCCCGGGGTGGCTGATGTACGGTTCATCTACTTCACAAACCGTGACGTGTTTGGGAACTCGGCAGCACCTCTCCTGATCCCCTGGACCACCAGTGATGGGCCTTGGGGCTTGGACGGCCTTTCCTATTTATTTTGAGATAAAAATATGCAGCTGTGGTTACGCTGTGGGCTGGTAGCAAGAACAAGGTGTTTTCTGCTCTCCTCCTCGGGCTCGGGAGAGGTGTAGCTGTGGGCGATGTGTGATTTTGGTGCCATCATTTCCCCAGCACAGCAGCCGGTGCCACCAGTGCTGGCAGTGGGATGGTGGCAGTCTTGGGATGGTGGCACGTAGTGTGGCTCGGCAACGGCAGCCTGACCCCAATCCTTCACCCCCAGCATGGGCTGAGGCTGGCAGTGCTACGTGGGAGCAAGGATGGGAGAGGAGAGTATGAAAGGGAGGAGGCAGCACGAGAAAAGGGAGAGGAAAGATGGGGCTGGGTGAGAGGAAAAGGCAGGTCGGTTATAAGAAAGTAGAGCAGAGACAGGATAGAAAGACAAGAGGAGAGTGGGGAAGAGGGAGAGGAGTGACTAGAGAGATGCTTTAACAAGCTAAAGGAGAGGGGAGTTGCCCCGTCCCCGTGCCAGGGGTTAGGGGAAGGAAGACAGCTGCTCAGGTGGGTTCATGGTCACACCTGCACCTCTGTAAAACTAAGACTGAGACTTGCAAGGATCCCTGAAATGCTTCAGTGGCAAAACCCAAATGCTGACATTTATTTTACATGGTCACCAGTGCACACACACGAGTGGGTGTGCTTTGGAGAGGGATCTGCCTCTTGGTGTTTAAATACCTGCTGCTGATTTTACTCCGACTCTTCTCAGGACAAGCGTTTTTCACAAGCGCACAGCAGCAGATGGAGACATTTTTATAATCCAGCTCAGTTCCCACCCGCCCCGCAAGTTTTCACCGAGTAAATTCTTCACAGAGGTCCTGCCTCCTGAGGTGAGTTCCTAGTGAAAGCCCATCTTGCCAACCTGCTGACAGTGGCAATAATGAACACAAAATGGGGGATATTTTCATTCTTTTGGAAGCTTTGAAATAGCTGCTAGCATGACAGCACCTACCTGCATGCCGTGCATTCCTCTCTGCACACACTGGGTCCTCCTTCAAAGGCTCAGCTTCTGCATCTACATCCTGCAGCCCCAGCTGATCCGTGGGTCACTTCTGCGTCCCAAAGTCCGTGTGTGCTATAAATGCACTTCTCTAATGGTTGTCCCAAGCTTCAGGCTTTGTGGGAGAGGCAGCTCCCTGTTAGGTGCTCTCAGTGGGATGACACACAAGGGTGAGCTGACATCGGCTGGATGCTCACCTCGTAACTGGAGAGAGCCAAAGACACGGTGCTAGGTGCGCTGTAAAAGGGTGGATGTAAAAGGGTGTGTGAGAAGAAAGACCCTAGTTGTCATCGGATAAATGTTTTACAACCACTGTGAGATAGTCCGTGAGGTGCTGGGGCATGAGATACGTGCCGTGAATGAGCGGTGCCAGGAACTGCAGAGCCTCTCTGTGCATCGAGCAAAACCCACTGGAAGCAGAGGTTGTTCTCACATTTCCATGCTAGTGACACAGCGGCTGGGGCTCTGTCTTACAGTCCACGTCCGACTTCTGAACATGGGAATAGCTTTCCCATTCCTCTGCCCCAGGGCACAGGGCTCAGGGTTTTCCCCGGCACATGAGTAGGAATCAGCTGTAGCGGAAGGGCTCCAGGTGACTTTGTTGCTCAGGCAGCTTCCTTGTCACCTCCTCTCCCCAATTTCAGCTGTGCTCACTGACGCCAGCGAGGCCCCACTCATTCTCTCTGCTCTGATAGCAGGTCCAGATCAGTCGCTTGCTTTCCAAGGCATCCTGGGCTCTCCCAGACACCACAGTGTCCCCTGGCTGGTGGCCGTGGGTGTGTGCACCCAAGCAGGGCACAGCTCGGTGGCTCTTGCACAGGGGGCTGTGGGCAGTGCCTGCTCCTTCCCACTCGCTGCTTCCTCCTCTCTCTTCCAGCCTCGCTGGGTCTGTCCTGCCAGGTCTGTAAAACATCCCACCTTATCGCCTTCAGCTAGTTTTAACCTACCTTGCTGTATATATGCTCAAACCAGTCCACGCAGAGCTTTTAGTAAGATTCATGGGACGTACCAAATACCCTCCTGAAATCCTGACTCGTTGTATGAAATATTTTCTTCTCTCCCCATTCAGCTTAATCCTATTCCCCAGATCGCTGCTCCATTGCTCACCTCTGCTAACAGCATTCAAACATACAGGCTGCTTTGTTAGCTCACTGTATGCACACACAGGCAGTTTGCTAAGGACACTCAGAGCATTGCTGCTAGTACTCCCGTCTCCTGCTTTTAATTACGCTTTGGTAAATTTAAAACTCTCCTTCCAATATTTATTTTTCTCTCTAGTGATAGCACTTCTGACAGAAGAACTTCTTGTATCACCTGTGGGATGCAAGTTGGCCATACCTGTGCTTTTATTTTTTCACTGCCCTGCAGTGCATGTTTTTACCTGCATCAAGTTAAGCGGAAGAGACGGGAAATCTGGCATGTGGCGGACCAGGGTTTGTCATCCTTAGGAGCTTCGGTCAGTTTGGCACTGCTGAGGTCCTGGGAGCACGAGCAGAGTGTTTGAGAGTGGCTGGGGACAGGCAGATACTCAGAAACCTGGGATTTTCATTGCCCCACAAGGCTGGTAGGGAAGGGTAAAGCAAGTTCAGAAGTACAGGTACACATTTTACTCCAAAATTATTTTGAACAATGACACTGTTAACTGCATAACTGTACTTCAATGGTCATAAACCAGCACAGCAGTACATGGTCCATCATTACAGTTCCCTACCCGGGACTATATAGTAAGAGCCACGATAGTGTGCTCCTTGGAAGAGTTCTCCTACTCCTAATTTTTAAGTTTCACCGAGTGGCACAATCCCTCTGTGAGAAGAAGTGTCTGACAAAGGAAAAGAGCACTGTGAGCACCCAACAGCCTCGCAAAACCAAAGTGTTTTAACAAACCCCAGCTTTGATGCAGCCAGTTGCAAAAATAAATTATGTTTAATTATTGAATCAGTCCATATATATATGGGGGGGTGTGTGTATGTACAAGTCTATATATACACATAAATATATACCTTGCAGACATTACTGTTTCAGTTTTCCTGTTTAGTTCATGTTTCAGCTAAGGAGCTGTTTCAGAAATTTCCAGCCTCCTGCTTGGCCTTCCTTCTTGATTAAGCATTTGTTGCTGTCTGATGGCATCTAGTTCAAACACCCAGCAAGATCAAACTCAAGAGAACATAAACGGGAGCCATAAGGCACTCTATAAAATAGCCTACACCTTTCATGACCTGGAATGGAAGTTTGTCGGTAATGAGGCACTGCAATTAAATGAAATAAGCCTTGGCAACAGCTCTGCCATATCTGCCTGTACAATGCTCCCTCAGCAGCAACACTCCCATGGGAAATTAAATATCCAGCCTGCACATTAGTGAGCCTCATTGTCTGGGTGCCTGCAGCCAAGGAACCCTCAGCCCTGCCTCTGAAGCAAAGCCTTCGTGGAGGGAAGGTTTTGGGCTTCCCTGAAATGTGGGTGCAAGCTCAGGAGCAGGCACTGTCCGGGTCCCTGCAACATGCCCACCCTGGGGAGAAGGTGACCGTGAGGGACAGGGAGATGGGGAAGAGACCTTGGCTCTTCTCCTGTATTGGCTCCGTTCCTATGGGCTCTTTTCCCTGCAGCAGACCTAACCGTGGGTGTAATGGGAATGAAATAGTAGTAGTAGTAGTAGCAGTAGTAGTTGTAATAATAATAATGATGATGATGATGATGATCATTATCAAAACAGTGAAAACTAGTACTGTCCTCCTAGGGTGAAAAGGTCCAAACGCAGGTTGTCCCTTTCTCAGGAGATCACTCCGTCTAACTCCGCGTGGGCATGGTGATCTTTCGTTATCCTTATGATGAACTTTCCTTTTATTGGGAAAGTCACGTGAGGGTGAGGAGAGCAAGGACCACCCTGGTGATAACGCTGGGATGAGAACTTCTCCCTTAGGCGAAATGGGTGTTTTGGAGGGACTCAGTGCTTCCCAAGGATTGTCTGGATTGACGGCCACTGTCACCTGACAAGAATGTTGTGGGAGTGAAAGAGACGAATCATTTTGCCAGCACGCAAAAGCTTGAGGTGGGGACCATTTTCCATGTCCTCCTGAATCTTCTGCAGTCCATAGCTCAGGAACTACTCACTAGCTTTTTGTTGTCTTAATGTAGTTTTTCTTAAATTAAATGTTTACTAGACTGGAGAAAAAAGACTAGAAATTTGTGAATGACTGGTTTCTAAATTCTTTGGCTGGGCAGGAAAGGTGAAAGCACAATTGCCTTCACAGTGAATTAAATATGTTGGTTCAACATCTCTTCCTTTTTAAAGATAATTTATTTAGTCCAATCCAGCTTTGGAGAACAAATTTTCCAAAATGTTTCCCAGGTGTAATCAGCATTCTCAAATCTTCTCCAAACTGTTAGTCTTGAGATTGCATTTTTTATAAGCTAGACACTTAAAAAATTGCTCAGATCTAAAAGTGATGCAACACTTCAATAGTTTCTCAGGCAAAAACTGTTAAACAGTTTTGTGCTATTAAATATGATGGTACAGGTGGCAACAGAGTATCGTACTCTAATGTAATTAAGTTCTTTCAATTTTCCCATGAAACTTAGCCGCTTCAAAGTGTATTCTCAGAAAACGCTAACTTCTCCAAGCTAGGTAAATCACACCAGAGAGTAATCGTCTTTGCATTATCCTTTCATATAATTAGGTATTTCAGAGACTTTTTTTTCAGAACTTTTCAAAAACAGAACTAGGAAAAATCAAGAAAGAGGACTGGGAACAGGGAGTTCAATAATGAGAATCTTAATTAGAATGTAAGAGATGTGAAAAAAAGAATAATGAAAATAGTAAGGGAATTAAGAGCGTTTCATCTGAAGTAAAAGTAGAGATGACAATATTAGTCAGAGTTTGAAGAGGTGTACACAAGTGGAAATATTACAGATACGTAGAGCTGAATATGGTTTAGAGATCACTTCAGCATCTTTTCCTAAAAGAATAGTGACATGAATGTATTTAAAAATATTCATTTGATCATTACTTTCACAGTGTGTATGTAGAGGAAATACTGAATTGCATCTTAGTTTGGTAAAGAACTCTAAGAATGGAATTAACAGAGAGAATTAGTAAAATCCAAAATCAAATCAGGTAATAAAATAATAAAAATAAGTATTACAAAGATCTGAAATAATCTATGTGTGTATAAGGGGTCTGTGTCCTCTCCCTTCACTGCATTCCCAACAGAGTGCTCTCCAGCACGGTGGGAACTGCCGAGCGCGTCTTCTAGGTTGGCCTCTGAAACACCCGGTATGGACAGCAGTCGGGAAAGGGACTGTTCTTCTGATTTGTGATGGTAATTCCTGCAGTGCCATTGCAGAAGCCAAAAAAACACCCAAATGATCAGTTGTGGAAAGAGAAAAAGAGAGAGAGAGACAAAGCAAGAAAGAAAGCGAGAAAGTGAGAAAGGAAGAAAGAAACTGAGAAAGGAAGAAAGAAAGAGGAAGAGAAAGAAGGAAGAAAGGAAGAAAATGAAAAAGAGAGAGAGAGAAAATAAAGGACAAAACAATATTTCTCTTCTCCTGCTTGGGATGCTCTGAACCTGGAGAGACATCCCTTCCGTGGGGTGAGGGACATAGGAAGCAATGTGCTCTTTTCAGCCCGATGAGAGCCAAGTCTGAAGGATGTCTTTTAGCAGCTACTAATTTATACAGTTAACTAGCTAACTAACTAGTTGACTAACTAATATGCACCGTTGCTCGTCTCCAGAGAAAAATGTTTGGTCTTTGTCACCAAAGGAACTATCTGTTTTATCCCTGTCTGAAGCCCAGCAGCAAATGAAAGCACATGCAAGGCGGGTAATAAGGTGAACAGAGCCCCAAAACAAAACAGGAGCTGCTTCCTCTGTGACCTGGGACATGGAGGGGCAGTGCTGCTATCTCCTGGGAGTGGTGGTGCAGCCTCTGCACACACTGAATTTGCAAAACGAAACTCCCGTGCTGTTCATTTGTGTAGTTTCTTTCACCACAGTTATCTGCCATTTTGACAGATTTCAGTAGTATTTTTGTCCTATCTGCTGGATCCTTAAAATAACAAATAGCGTGCTACAACGGCAGTGGGTTATTTAAAGGAGCGTGCAGAGTTGCTGATAAAAGGGGAATTCCAAATACGGGCAAAAAAAAAAAAAAAAAAAAAGGATTGCTTTGTGGTTGAACAGACAAGGGCAAAAAGCTTGTTAATAATATCAGATTATTATTTTCTATAAAAGCAGATTAGGTTTTCATGAGCCACAGCATCCAAATTCTTTTTAAGTAGACATCCTTTTTAGAAAGGTCTCTCTTTGTTTGTGGCTGGATCTGTTTAGCTGAGTTGGATGATACATTATCAACATGTTGTGAGAGAACAAGCCCTTTAGTTTAAAATCTCAAAAAATGAGATTTGCTTGCATCCGGGATAAGGAAGTTATTTTGCTATTTTAGCACGAGAAGGTATCCATCAGAATATCCTGCCAATATCCTGTCACCAGTAGGGCCAGTTCTTCACTTAAGAGTTCTTTTATAAATCACTGAATTTTGCCTTTTGTGACTTGTTTATTTAGAACTCCTGCTCGTTTGGGTAGAGACCGTATCTCCTTAGGACCGGGTATAACTGAAGGTGCACATACGTTCATTTTTATTCCTGGCGTATAAAACTGAAGTGCCTGTCAGCTTTTGAAAGAAACTATCTTTGCAGCTATGCTGTCATAGCACACCAGTTTCATTTAATATTTTATCCAGCCCTTTTAATCCAGAATGCAGCTTGTTTATTTGTTACTCACAGAAATGTCAGCCTGAGTACATTAACAGCCCGTTAAATTCCTGCCCAGCCATGGTTTCACAGCGCAAGGAGCGGCTCTGAGTGCAAACCTATGCCCCCATGTTCCCCAGCCCCAGCTGGTGATTTCTGGAGTTCTCCTTTCAGTCTTTCCGTGGGGACTGTGGCTGCCTAAGCCCTCTCCCAAAACTGCCATAGGTAACATTTACCTTCAAAATTATGCTGGTTGGCTGTATAATTTACATTTATTCATCTAATCTGAAGACACTCTTTGTTCAGTTTTAAATGCTACATATACCAGTTGAAGGTGGCAATAAATTAACTAGGCTGATATAAACCTTGTTTAAATCAAATCAAGTGCATTTCTGCAGGGGTTAGCATCTATTTCATTAATTGTGATTAAAAACTGCTTGGGAGTTAAATTGGTGTGACTTTGAATATAGATAAAGCCAAAGGAAGGCAGAACTGGCAGCTGAGCCTGAACCAGGCTGGAAAGTTTGGAGTCCTTCTTTGTACCCAGAACACCAGAGCTTTGTTTGTTTTAATTAAAACTGGGATCCTGCAGAATGTAATGGATGTTGTTTAGAAAAGCTGCCTGCTTGTTTCTGATAATTGGATTTTTCTAGCCCAGATTAATATCCTACTATGGGTCTGAGAGGATTCCTCCAAATAATTAAAAAACGAGTGACTGTGACCACCTCATTAAGATAAACTTACAACAACATCTTGGGTTCAGATAAGGAGTTCCTTTCTTTTTTTTCTGGAAAGAGGCCACAGTTTGTTTTGCCTGGCAGCAGCAAGGAACTGATCTTTGTGCATGCAAACCCAGCTTTCTAAGCCATTACTGCTGAATCATTGTGTCCCGAGTAACACGAAATCGGACTAGGAAGCTTTGACAGGGGTCTGCAGGAAGTAATTTGGGGATGGTTACAGCACGCAAATAACAAAAAATAGAATATATGTGAAAGTGTAAATATTTCCAGAGAATTTCTGACACATAGTCCCACACCAAATGGAGGCTGAGTGACAAGCACACCTGCCGATACTTGATATAGAAGAATAGCTATTCTGTCTGTTCATCAAAATGATATTATCTGGTTGTGGTTTATGCTTAATACACTGCGTAGCAATATATCTAGTGCTGCTCATTACCATGAAGGATTGCTTACTATATATTCAACTATATGACCAACCAAGTATAATGACAGATCTAATTCACAAGTGCCGGTTTTATTAGTTTCTGCTTTTTATTTCTGAAGGATTAATACAGAAAACTTCGGATAAAATTTAGCCTGAAGAAATATAAAACCTGGGAAAGCTGGCCAGCCCATCTAGGAAGAAGCTGTTGGCAAATGTCGGTGGAAAAATATTCGGAGGCACTGGAGGAGAATGGGAGAGGCAGAAAAATCTATGTGAGTGTTTAAAATATATATGAAGATGATGAACATAGCATGGAGTTCATCTGCAGTTGCATGTGCTTGTGCTTACTACACATACCCAGGCTCTGTGAGGTACTAACTTTAAACCTGAGAGCAGACCAATGGCACTTGCACCCACTGAAATCTTTGCAGGCTCGCAGGGGCTCCCCTTGCTTAGACTGAAACTTGTGCAGTGCATAGCTTTACTCAAACCTTCTTCCCAGCGCAAATTTCACATCAAAAGCTGTGAAACCCAGTAATGTCACATTTAGAGCAATAAAATTTTAGTATCCACTTATAGAAATATATTATTTTAAAGCAATATTTTAAAAATTCCTATTTCTGGCTCTGGTCACCCTCAGTACCTTGTATACTAAGCATAACAAATGCCACTTTGTAAGGAAAGCAGTCGTGATGCTTGTAACTCAGTAAGTACCGGCTAAAGGAAGTATCTTCGCACAGAGAAGCAGAGGGCTATAATTTATTCTCCATTAGGGATGTGCATTACAGTTTTGTACTAAGGTAGTGATGAGATGTTTCTTTCCATAGGACTTATCTCAGGAATTTTCTTTGAGCCACATGGTTGCATGGGATATTTTAAATAACTATTATGGAGATGTCATGTGCTGGGTGAACCAGGCAGGTTCCAAAAGTGTATTTGAAAACACTGTCCTCCAGGTGCCAGTTGGAAGCTGGGAGGTAGTGAAGGCAGTACGTTCCAGCAGGCACAGCGATTGTATCTGACATACCTGAATGTCTTGCCTGGTTTTCTGGGGTATTTGTTTGCAAGGTGTAAGAAGCTCATATAATATTTTCTAAATGAGAGATGCAAATTATATAAATTGGATCTTAATTCTGGGGATCTTTTCTTGTGAGTTTTAGGGAGAAAATATTGTATGAGAACACCTGTCTGGGGCCAGCACAGTGGGTCAGTCTGGTGTGCTCTCTGCAGGTACGGCAAGCAGTAGGTGACTGAGGAAGAGGATAGGGAGTGAGGCATTTTCTAGGGTGCTCCTTTCCCTGGTAAGCAGTTTTAGCTGCTGGCCGTCAGTGTGGTGGAGACTTCCAGAGGCAGAAGCAGTATCCAGACCATTCTGTTCAGCATATTCTTTTGGATGCATCCTCCACAAACTGGTTTGATCTTTCTGAAGCCATTTCTACTTTGGCAGTCACATCATGCTATGGGAATTAATTCTGCGTTTAACACATAGGATATCCCTGTTTCCTGACATTGATGTAATTCCCACTTGCCTTGTGCTCATCTGCAGAGATCCTGGGGCATCACTGCCCAGGATTTCTCACTTTCCTCCCAGCAGCGTTCAGGTTAAAGCACTTGCTACTCTACATACTGTGTTCATTTTCTGCACGCCAGACTGCCGCATGCTGACAAATACCTGCCAGCAGCTATGGGTTTTGACTTGGGAAATTCCAGGTAAACATGATCCCTCAGCCTCTCGCAGGTAACAGCTGCTACTTTTGCTCAAAGGGAATTCCCACTGACTTTGATCTGTAGGAGAGGACATCACCCCTGGTTTGCTTCGTTACAGTGAGGTAAGAGACATTAGCTAAAATTTTTGTCAGAGACATTTGGTAGTAGTTACTTCACAAGCAGCAGCCCAGACTTTTCCACCACTTACCTTAGTCGTACACGCTTTGCTCTTAATGGCGTGCTCTATCCACCCCACCGAAAGCATGGCCAGAGTCTGAGCCAAAAAGCAGCAAGAACAGGACAAATACCAGTTATCTCTCTGGTATGACCTGTGGAAATCTGCAGGCATGTTGGATGTTGGCATTTCTACCTTCTAAATTTGCTGTCTTCAGTGCATGTAAAAGTACCGAAGCTTTTGGGGGGTCTGCTTTTCATTGCCAAAGCCGTGTTAGTCATTTACACTGACTCTTCCACACTTTTAGCATCAAAGTTTTGGCATTTTGGGTCATTCTGGCTGGAGCATGGCACAAAGGTCCTTCGAAATAATTGCACTGCCTACATTTGGTGTGTGTATCAAACAGACAGGCACTAAGGCAATGCAGCATCCTGCCTTCTAAGCATCAAAGAAAGGTCTTGGGATTGTTCATGGGCATTTTCCCTGTGCAGACATCTCCACTTAACGTGGAGAAAAGCCTCCTCTAACAGTAGGCCTATTGAAGGAGCCCCAAAATGTTCCAGGCACTTTCAGGAGAAGACAGGCAGCCAGTGCAGAAGTGGGGTTTTTCGAGTGGGTACCCTGTCACAATTACCTGCAGCAACACCTCTCCTGCACCGCCGTGCTCCCAGGTGAGAAGAGCTGCCAGTGAACCGCCCCAGCGCTGCTCTGCTTGTTCCCATTGTATGGACAGACCCTGCCACCATGCTGTTGTCCTTGGCCTCGGAGAGCTTCAGAGGAGGGTTTGCTTCATGTTCAGGGGTGTTGTAGCCTGGGGCTGCTTCTGCTGAAAACTGATCCTCAGCTGCCACCTGCTGAGCACCGAGGGAAGATGCAGCAGAAATTCCTGCCTGGGTTCAAGGCTTCCCTCCCCATCAGGGGAGCTAAAGCCACCACTGAGCGCCGTCATTCCAGCCGGTGGCCAGGGGAAGACACTAAACACACTGTCACCGGGGCCGTTTGCAGATGGGAGCGGGGGTGCTGGCTTCACAGACATGGCCCGAATTGCTGGGCTTGGGCGCAGCCAAGAACTCCGCAGAGCGAGAAAAATGCCATGTAGTAGCAGGTAACAGCTTATATAGTAACCCTTTACACGAGGTCATAGAAATAAAGTGCTAGTGTACTGTCAAGTTATAGAAAGAGGAGCTCATCAGGAGACTTTTGAAATCATAAAGATGCCACTGCAGCATGAGCTGCAGGAAAAAAAGTTCATTTTTCTGAAATAAATCTGATACCTACATGATATAAACCAAATTTGCTCAGGCACAGTGCACCAGTACCTTAGAAGGCTGGGTTTAGTTTGGCACCATGATGTTATGACCAACTTTTTGCTGTTAGTCATGCTCTTTTTCAACTGCCTGTTGTGCATTTTGCAAAGTATGCCACAGATCCTCACACTTAAAGATGATACTTACCCACCTAGATCAAAACCTTGTCTAAGCAGGGCTATTTTGCCATGTATGTGCACAACGCCTAGTAAAACAGGATCTTGTAGTTTATTATGTCTGGAGGGTAGTGTGAAGCGAAAAGAAGATGGGTCTGACCTCATTTACGGGTACCAGGTATGTTTTATTTTTAAAAGAGTGATGGAGAGAAAAATAAGGAGAACAGGAAAGAAAATACAAAACCAAACCACACCCAAACAAAAACTGTGCTTGCATCTACATCTAACAAACCTCTAATGCCACCTGCTGAGGAAACACTGAAAATGAGAATAAAGTCTCCAGAAGACTACTAATTGCATTATTCTTATTGATTTCTTTTAAAATTCATATTATATAGAAATACTGAAAGGATTTTAAGAAATTTAGATGAGCAGCTGTGAGCACAATAAACTGGGTCTATTTTTAAATACCAAAATGACAGCAATTTCTTTTCAACCCTAGTCCAGACACTAACTCCTTGTAATCAAGAATGGTCTATTATTCAACTTTTTCTTCACTCCTAAATTAGCCACCCAAAAATTGTCCTAAAATACATTTGCATTTTTTAACGTGGAAAGGATAGCTTATTAGCAGCATCGTGACTCCTTAAGGCCATCGCTTTAGCACTCAGCAATAAAGGGAAAAAGTCATTTTCTTAATCAAACCCCATTATAGAGAAAGTGCATACAACCCCAAATACAACACTGGTCCTTCATGACAGAAAGTAGAAATAGAAGAACAGTGAGGCCTATTTTTTGAACATCCTTAAAATGTTTTCTGCCAGCATGAACCTGCTGATGCCTGAACAGCTGTACTGTGGCTCTAAAACGGAGACTCCAGGCCAATTATGGTTCTTCCTGGCAGCGTGTTATAAAATTTTTATGCAGATTTCAAAAGCATCTTCTTTGCTCGTCATTCACTGGTGACAGAAGTTGAGCTGCAGAGAAGGCTGTAAAGTCAACCTGAAAACTGCCAAGACCTGCAAAATGTTGGGAATGCAAATCCTAACACAGAAGCCAAAGGGTGGGTTTTTTTTTTTTCCCCTGCATTTTGCATACATCTGTTGCACGCTGCTCGCCTTGCAAATACGCACAAACACTGAAAAGAGAGAAAAACAAACGGGAGGTGGTTTGGGTGGACAGAACATCATTAAACAGGGGGCACAGGATTCAAAACAACACAAAAAGAAATTGTTAACTAGGTAGATTGAACTCAAAGTAAAATATCTCCAAGGTACGGGCTTGTTTTCATTTCAAGATATAGCACAGAAATACAGCGTAAAACTAATAATACAACATTAAGATGAACCTCTGGCTGCAGCAGTAGCAGTTTTAAAAATACAGGTAACATTCCACAACGTAACAGCATAAAGATAACAAATACATCATAGCGGTTTGGACATCAAGTTATGAGGTACCTTTGAAAATACGTTCAGATGAGAGGGATGGAAGCAAAAAAAGTATTTTTACTGAGTTACATTTACTGAAAGAAAAATAAACAAGCTGTTTTGTGTCGTTTATGCATTTTCTTCGTGAAAGGAAAAAAAAGGTCTTGGAACATTCAGGACCCTTCTCATTTAAATGTCTGAAACAAAACACAATGGAAGGCATCAACGGTTTGGAAAACAAAGGCTGTCAGTCCATCCAGGGCAGACTTCCTGATAAATCCTAACCCCAGTGAGATTTAACCAGCCGCACCGCTAACAGCAAAGACCAGTAGCACAAATCAAAATGGTTAAGCCTGACTTTATCAAACAGACACATTAGTGCTCTGATGAAAAAAGCATAGTAACTGTGAGGATACTTGTTGGCCTAATTAATGAAAAGAATAAAAGAGAAGAATTTATTGAGATTCTTAATAGCAAAAGAACTAATAAAATATATATTTGAGTGGCTGATGTATTTTGACATGTAATGATTTCACCTCCAGTTGGACCTTTCTGTTACACTGGTTACGGCCTCGGGAGAACAGTCTTTCCATACCTGCCTGAATGCCAGAGCCATTGAGCAGATTCAGCAACAACACATGTAAATAAAAATTTGCTCATCTGATGCTCACCAGGCTGGCTTTTGACTGGAAAGTAAAGTAAGTTGAAATGCTTTCCACTTCATCTTCACGCATTCCATCTTCCTTTCTGGGGAAACCGAGCCATAACTAAGTGACTTCCTATGATCACTGAGAAGTACAAAAACATTTCCTAAATCCTTGATCAAAAGCATAGCTCTCAGATCACCACAGTCATATATACTTAGATACATTTCTCTGCCTTACTGACCCTGTATTTTATTGTATTTTTGCAATATTGATGGTGTAGCAGCATTTCCAGTGGAAAAAAACAAAAAAGAACTTAACAAATATGTGAATTAATACATTAGATGCTTTAAATAAAATTTATATTAAAATGCAGTTGAAGCTGCGTACATAGTTTCTTCCATGTTGCCTAGTAATGTTATTTCCAAAATACAAAGAAGTTGGATTTTCTCAGTGTGACAAAGTTGTTCTTGAATATAGTTGACAGAAACCAGCCAGTGATGAAGACTGAACAGACACTGGGAAACTGCTGAAATGATGAGTAGTGGTTTGTTATCCTCACAACATTCACCTCTTAAGTCAAGTAATCATCAACATTTCTTTTAAAAATTGGAGAAAAGTATCTCAGAATTGATATTTTACACTTGCCTTATAAACCTTGACATCTATAGGTGACTAACAGAGGATTTTGTCTGGAGGCTTTTTTTTTCCCCTCTCACATTTCTACTTTTTGTTGTTGTTTACAAGTTGACAAATTTGCCCAGTCTGTGTGATATGAACAGAAGCTTCTTCAGAGGAAAGACCATTTAAATCTAACACAGCCTGAACACATGCTTGCAGCACACAGCTGCCAAGGAGCTGGTACTAACTGTAAGTATCTACCGTGATCTTGCTACAAAAGCTGGGTCTCTTCCATTACTTTGTATTGTGATCCTCTGCAAACTTTGACCCAAATGCTAGATACCTTTGTGATTCAGAAAGATACGGAAATGCAATCAATGAAATAGATGATGGAGACCAATTAGTTGAGGGAGGAGAGGCAGCAGGCAGAAGCCAATTGTAGGTGATGTTCTAGAAATGAGCACACAAATCTCACTTAACCTTGTGAAGGTCCACTGATGTACACGGCAGCATTTTCCAATGTTAAATTAGACCCCACGCTGAGTTATCATCTGGTCGTTGGTGAGGTGTTGACCTGAGAAACATGACTTGCACTTCTGAAGGACTGAAATTTCATAGATTAGCACCATAATTTAATTTCATATTTTGTAAAATGCATCTTTTTGCTGTCATTTCAGGGCTGTTCAGCAGAAGGCTCTCATGCAACCTTGTTTTCAGTAGATGGAATAAAAGGTCAAAATATGCTATACGGAGCAGGCAACGTGATTCTCTGTGTCTAAGTCCCTTGCAACATAGGCAGAAAGTTGCTGGTTTTGCTTTAGACACAGCTGACATCATCTCTGCATTGTTGTGTCTCTTGCATGTGCACAGCATGATCTAGAAAGCGAGTTATAATGGAGACAATCCCACTGCAAGGCTGATAGCAAAAGCTGTGCACAAAAGCACAGTATACCGCTCCATACAGCGCAGATACACTGCATTGCTAGTTGTACTTCCCAATACGTTCAAATGATGTCCAGATGGTGAGTTTTGTTAGTACAGAATTCAGGTAGGATTTTAATGTAGGATTTCTGAAAACCTTTAGCTGTTACGCCATCCAAACATCTTACCTCTTAGTATTAGAGAACTTAGCATTCTAATGAAAAGTACTGATCTCCTGTATAAAACATTCGGTCACCTTCTAAGAACTTTGTGCAAGGTTTTTCAAGAGCATAAGAAAATGTCCTCATTTCTGAGGCTGTCACTGCCCAGCTTCATGCCTCACACATACACAGCTTCCCTGACGAGCACTGGGGTGCTGTGGAAACTACACCCCGTCAACACATCTAAATGTGAGCTCACAGATTTTGAAGCCTAATTCTGTGCTGTTTTAAAACGCAAACAGAACTCTCGCCCTTTGTTGTAAACCTGGTCACAAACATAGCTATCCACAGTAATACAGAGCGTTAAAAGAAATGTTTTATAAACAAAATACTTTTATTAGACTAGTACATGGGTTATTTTAAATCAAGAATTAAAATACAGTTGGTATTATCTTATTGTTTCAGTTCATTTCACTAAAGTCAGAGTTACTGTAGACTAACCTCAGGAGGTAATATTTACCTGAAAAAAAAGTTTTTAAAAAATATAGATGGAATCTCTTTCTCCTGTTTTTATTTAGTGTGTTTTGGCAATATAATTTAAACTAGACAACATAGCTAAGAGCATAACACTAAGCAAAACCAGAACTTAACTGGAACTGAATATAGACCATTTTATTGATCTGTTCCTGCTTCTGATGTGAAAATGATCCCATCACTACATTTATGTTTCCATTTCATTAAATATGATAATTTTTCATTAGGCTCTCTGCAAGAGCTCCATCCAAGAAAAACATCTTGAGCATTTAGAGATGGTCCAGATACCTAATCCAGTTTATTGGGTAATTGCTTCTAAGAAGACTCCTAGAGAAATCCCTTCTACTGTTTCTTCTTGCTTTATAGAAGCATTGTAACGCTACTGCCCTATCTGGACACTGGTGGTCACACCCAGCCTGGTGCAGTACTCAGCAACGGCAAAAACTATACTCGGGTGTGGCCTCTATGGACCACACTGTCACCTGAGTGTTCAGTTACAGTGGTTTTTATAGATTCATAGATTTAAGAAAACAACTGGCCACCTGCAAAACAAAGAGCAGCCTCTTCTAAAACAAGAGACCCGTTATACAATGAACGGGCTTGGCATCCCACTTCACAATGATGCACTGGCAAGAGAACACTAAAAAACAGTAACCTGGCAAGATACCCGTTACACAATGAACAGGCTTGGCATCCCACTTCACAATGATGCACTGGCAAGAGAACATGAGCCTCAACTTACATTAAAAAATGGTAACCTGGCATATCCTTCAAGCCCACAGACAGAATTGTGAATTATTACTATTTGTTATTTTAAATCTCAGCTGTATCAGAAACCTTATTCAGGCCTAAGTTCTATTGCCCTGATGCTGTGCAAACAATGCAGAGTTATACTGCAGCTCCTTTGGGATGCTGTTGTAAACAAAGTTTTCACTTTTCTATGAGATAGTACAGTTAAAACAGATTACTTCAAATACATTACCTTTTCAGGGATCCACCTAACCTTTCAGATACATTTCTATTTTTAGACAATATTCGTCATAGGCTCAATGATCTTTATCATTTTTGTCTCAGTCTTTGATTATAAGGAACGTTATTACCAATGCTTTGCTCATCAGCTAACCCAGTGACTGTTCGCATGTTCTTCCAAATGCAAAATAAAATCTTAACTCAGGCCTCTTACTTCAGTAACAAAGGTGTGTCAAGTCAGTCCCACTGGCTCACGTCACATGTGGCAACTTACTACACCACTGTAACTGGATCATTTTTAGCACGTGCCCATTTCCTCGAAGGCGCAAGTAGGGCCTGCCTCTGTTCTCTTCGCTGATCCTGATGTCTCAAAGGTCTTGGCTAGGTAACATGAAGAACCTGGACTGCTTTACCTTTCTTAAATGAAAGTGGATGAAAAGGGTTCAAACTTTAATGAGTATTTCCTTTTTTTTTTTTTTCCACTTGATGTAGGAGCACCGTATTTTAATGCAACCTAAATTCTTTGGCAAATAATTTAACCCAGACCAGTAATAGCCTCCTCTAAACAGAATCGGTCATCCTATGCAAGACTTAACTACATTAACTTAAATTCATGTCAAGTTAAACACAGGAACCTCTCCTGTATATAGGATTCCTTCTACACACCCATTTCCTGGTAGGTTCTATTGCTGCCCACATGCCAGACAATCCTTCTGACAGCATCTCAATATCTCTGTTCTCAAAAGATCTGTCGTGGGTTTATTCTAAAATACAAAATTTGATTGCTCATATTCAGCCCAATGTATACATAGCAAATAGCTTTTTCAGAAACACAGGTTTTCCAACAGGTGTTTTACATTTCCATTTAATATGTGAATCCTTTCCCATTATAAAGTACAGAAAAATTAAATTATTAAAATCATGATCTGGGAAAGAGAAATCTTAGTGCTTTAAAGTCATCTCCTGCAGCTAATGGAAAGAGCCCAGACACATTATAAAGTTATACACAGTACTGTAATACATATGACATAATTTTCCAATTTCCTGGAAGAGAGTCATGAAAGCCATTTACAAAAAACTAGTTCATATTTTCTCCAGAGTAAACCACATGAAATACATGTAGAAACTGGAGTAAGGAGGGATGATACAGCAGTGGCATTAAAACAGCCAAAAAAAGCACTGATCCTGCAGTTTAATCTGAGTAGCCATACACCTGAGCAAGACCAAGAACAGTTTCTCCAAAAAGTCTGATCAAAATTCACTAATAAAATCAGACAGAACAATAATATTAGCTTTTAAAGAGTTCGACAGTACAGTAAGACCATTGAAAATATCAGCTTTATCAATTACATTCCAACAAAAATAATAAACTGAATTACAAGTATACTGCCTATCTGCATAAGCACCAAGATAATACAAAGTAAAAACTAATTCATCAAGTCCCTCTGATAAATGGTCCCCTATACAAATGTAAATTTTTAATGTACACTTAAGTACTTTTGGAAAGAGGTACAGATTCCATAAAAGAAAAGTCACTGCAAAGTCTGAAAAAAATTCTAAAACTTGAAAACTTGAAAAAAGATCAAAGGTAAACCATTTTCTAATGGTCTGATACACAATAAATTCTGAGTTTAGAAATAGCAAAATTCACTCCAGTTCCTGAGATAAACTGCAGATCAGTTGTGAAGATTTACCACATTATACCACACTCTCCTTCTCACCTTCTTTTACCCACAGCAAACAAGGTTTGAATTGAAGCGTCTACTAAACTTACAAGTCAGCAAAGCATGTGAAAGATCAAAACATTCGAATTTTCTTTCGAACAAGAAGACAGGCACCTTAGGTCAGAAACAGAATGACTTTAGCCACAGGCTGTCAAAATAATTTCCAAACAGAGGCAGTTGTTTTAAATTAACTGCTCTTGCATCTTTTAAATTAATCTAATTTTGTTTCTACCCTGTTTTCACTGACAACTGTGTTCTTATTCGTCCACCAGCTGTTTAAGAAAGCATACCATTAATAAGTTCAAAATCCTAGGGTCAAATTTTTTAAAAGCACGTGAGTAACCTAACAGCTCAGCAGGTCTCTGATTGCATGCTGGAACCGTCAATGCGCTCCATTATTACTAGCCATATGGTCAGTTCCTAACTTAGCATTAATTTTGTGCTCCATCTTCTGTAAAATTGCTGGAAGATCCAGAACAGAGGAAATAATATAATGAGGTACTGGGGAGATATCTACTGGGGTAGTCATTGCTTTGTTTAACCAGACAGTTGCTTTCAAGCCAGCATTCAGGCCTCCTTGAATATCTGTATCTAGAGAGTCACCGACCATCACACACTCCGCGGGCTGCACCCCCAGGAGATCGCAACAGTGCTGAAATATGGATGGCGCCGGTTTCTCTTCTTTCTGCTCTCCTCCCACAACGATGGCATCGAAGTAGGGCTGACAGGCGCACGCCTCGATCTTCTCCCTCTGCGTCTGCTTGTCGCCGTTCGTTAGGAGCAGCAGGCGGACCCTTTTCCGCAGCTCGGTCAGCATGTCCCGCGTGTCCTCGGGCAGGGTGAGGTGCTGAAGGCGGGTAGTTTTCCACAGGAAATAACACTCGGCGGCCAGGTCGCGGTTCGCCTCCCCGCCCATGGTCTCTTGGATCGCTTCCTCCCAGTGGGAAATCCGCAGGTCGGTGATGCACATCTTGGCGGGATCGTGGCACTCCTTCAGCAGCTTGGCCTGCACCTTATCGCAGATGGCCCGGGCTT
>NW_010125937.1:1027-6030 GCF_000699245.1 Pterocles gutturalis | reverse complement strand
GGGGAAAGAGAGAAATTATTAGTTTTCCAGAAGCGCGGAATGGAGCACCTGTTTTGGCCCATCGGTCACAGCTGAGGAGTCTGCTATTTGATGTAGGTAATAAGATTTCTGATGATAGCTCAAATTATCCTAGATAAATCTACAGAACACAGAAAAAAAAAAAAAAAGCGGGGAATTCCTTAGAGAAAATAAATAGCAGAGGGAGGGACTGAAATGCATTAATATCACCAAAAGAAAGAAAAGGAAAAAAAAGAAAAGCAAAAAAAGTGACACAGAGAGAAAGATAAAGTCTGCTAAAGGAGCAATAAGGTTGTTAGTGAACAAGCCTGTCTTCAGACATCTGGTGTGAACTGATCTGTGGATTCTCAGAGCACATACAGGTCTATGTATTCTGTAGGCAAGTGTCTGTAACTGGGAGACTTTACCCTGATAAAATAGCTTTGATACAATAGAGTCCTGAGAAACTTCATTATTGGGGCCACCTGGGTTTGTGCTTGGATAACTACAGACTGTGTTACTGGGAAAAGCTTAAAGCACAACCTGTTAGCTGCATGCTACAGCTGTGCAAGTATTATATAGCTGCATGACATTGAGAAAGACATCCCTAGCTGAATAGAATGTTATGAGATAGAATGTCTTGAGACTCTTATGTGCTTAATGTTGGAGGTTTCCTCCTGTCAGTGTCCGGAAACGCGTGAAAAGTTATCCTCCTCTCAAAGATTGCTAACAGTTTCTTAATCATGTAGTGCTCAAAAGGAAGGGAAGGAGAGAAAGTGTTATACTGTACGCACGATGTACTGCAGTATCAGAGCAAACACAGGCAGAAGAGAATCTCTTTGTGTCCCTGCCGAGGTGGTTTGGGGCTTCACAGCCATCGTTCCCTCCAGCGTCAGCTCTGTTTCACCGTCTCACACACATCTGCAGGGTCTTACACCCCACAAAACCTCCTCAGTATTTCCAGTTGTTCTGGATGGTTTGTTCCGGAAGTGCAGCTGGCCTTGGGCACTCTGCAGGTCCTAGCTACTCCACAGAGGAAATACCTGGTGTAGGTCCCTGATAATAGGTTTCTCATTTGCCTTGGGAAATATCCCTGTTTCATCACTCCTCGCTCTGCTGCCTACAGAAAAAGGCTGCATCTTGTGATGGTGTCTGGAAAATTGTAGTTGAACTCTCTGTAGTACTCTCTGATTCTGTAGGGACCTGTCAGGAACCGGACCCCTACCCATCCCCTCCTGAATGATCCATGTTTATGTCTCAAACAATGAGTAGAACACTTTCGAAGGATGAGACTCCACCAGGAGAGCTTGGGCAGAGCACTCAGACAAAACATGCCTAAAGAAGAAACACCACCATGTCTTAGGAACATTAGCAAGTTGTTACATCTGTCCAGGTGGGGCATGGGCACTGACGGCTGGAGTCACCTCCTCGGTGAAGAACCAGATGCCCCTCCCCACGAAGGCAACCTGGACGCAGGGCTATTGCGCCCCCCAAAGGTCAACCCTGAAGGTGACCTGGATGCTGGGCCCCCCCGGAGGGGCGGTCCAGGGCTGGACCAGACTGAACGGTATAAAAGGTGAGCTTGAACTGTACTCCCTGCAGACCCATCAGCCCCCGGGTCGACCCATCACCACCCCACGCACAGAGTTTCTGCCTGAAACAAAGACTTCTGCCTGAAGAGCAGACACTTGCTGTAATGAGGGATTGGTGATGTTCTCCGTGTCTCTGTGTGTCTCTGTCACTTTAACTCTGTCTTTCTGCCCCTCTTTCTCATTTTTCAACTCTTTTGTACTGTCTCATAATTGATAAGTGTGATTTGGTGCTTGCCTCGGAGAAGTTGATTCGTGATGGTTTTGCAGTTGCTGAGGTAAATAAACTTGTGTTGTACTGTTTCCTCGAGTCATTGTCTGACTCCACCTAGCCCGTGCTCCTTTTCAGGGAATCACAAAAAGCCTCTCTCGACCATCCACTGGAGTGGGCAAGACAGGACCCCAGTCTCAGCCCTGTGGGCAATGGCCAGCTGATCATAACAAAAGAGAGCAAAGACAGAACCTCCCCAGCCATCAGATCACTTTCTCTACAGAGACACTTTTGCTCAGCTTCCTCAACATCTGAATCAATGTGTATCTTAGCACAGTAAAATGTGTCAGGGTCATTCCCTGAGGTAAAATCTGTTGATAAGGACAAAAGACAGCCCATACTGCCACAGTTCTTCAACTGATTCTGAAGATTATCCTCAAGCTCTGCCTTTTCCCCCTACACCAAAGACACTACCAGCTGCAGTAGGGTATCCTTTCTTTGAGCATGTCTACGTATGACCAGCAGAAAAAGCTGTCAGAAAGTGTGAATGTGTTAGAAATATTTCAAATCCAATCAAATCAGAGCAGGATAATGAGAAAAAAAACCCCTGAATATTCAAACACTTTCCCCTCATCCCTCTCTTCTTCCCAGGCTCAGCTTTACTCTGGACTTTCTCTACCTCCTTCCCTGCAGCAGCATGCGGGGTAAAAGAAATGGGGGTTGCTTCCTCCTCAGGGGGAGGACTTCTCACACTCTTCCATGGCTCCAGTGTGGAGTCCCTCTGACGGGGTGCAGTCCTTCAGGAATAGACTCCTCCAGCACAGGTCCCCTGCAGGGGGCATTCTGCCAGCAAACCTGGGCTCCTCTCTCCACGGGTTCACAGGTCCTTCCAGGAGCCTGCTGCAGAATGGGCTTCACATAGGTTCACAGCCTACTTCAGGCATCCACCTACTCCAATGTGAGGTCCTCCATGGGCTGCAGGTGGAATATCTGCTCCACTGTTAACCTCCATGGACTGCAGGGGCACAGCCTGCCTCACCATGGTCTTCACGACAGGCTGCAAGGGTATCTGCTCCAGTGCCTGGAGCACTTCCTCCCACTCCTTCTTCTCTGAACTTGGTGTCTGCAGAGTTGTTTCTCTCACATGTTCTCACTCCTCTCTGGCTGCAATTTGCCAGTACACAGGGTTTTCCCCCTCCTTAAATATGACAGCACAGAGGCTTTACCACCATCGTTGATTGGCTCATCCTTGGCCAGCATCAAGGTCCTCTTGGAAACAGCTGGCATTGGCTCAGTCGGATACGGGGGAAGCTTCTAACAGGTTCTCACAGTAGCCAGTCCTGTAGCCCCCCACTACCAAAACCTTCCCAAACAAATGCTATACTCACTTTGGCTTTGGTCTCTGCCGTGGCAGGATCAAAGAGTGGACACCAGTAGGTGGTGAAGAATTCCCCCTTTTTGTTTTTCTACAAAAAGGACATGTTGTACCATGTGTTCTAACGTCTTCTGAAGGCATGATAGCAGACACGGCACAACTAGCAAAATGTAAAGAAAAATTCCAACAATCACTAATACCATTTTAACCAATGACAACGAACACCCACCAATTCACCAACTTGTAAGCAACCGGTTTAATCCAAAAATCCATCATCTTTCTGTAACTTCTCAGTTTGTTCCCTCAAGTTCTGTATGCTTTTATGAATCGGTTGCAAATGATCACTCAGTTTCATACAACACACTCCATCAAAGTCCTGTCAAACACTGGAATAGCTTTGCTCAGAGAGGTTGTGGAGTCTCCACTTGTGGAGGCAGTTGAAACCCAGCAGGACACAGTCCTGGGCGATCTGCTTCAGGTGACCCTGCATGAGCAGGTGGGGTTGGACTCAACCATTCTGTGCTTTATGCCAACCACAGGCTGCTTGGCCTGCCCTTCCTTCCTGGATGGCCCTCTCCTAACAGAGGAGGCCACAGCTCACATCAAGGTCTGGTATGGCGTGTGTCCCCACCACTCAATGCCTATTGGGTTGGAGCCAACAGCGGAGCTAAAAGTTCTTGTTGGTGACAAACACAGAGACCAACCCAGTCTTGCCCTTGACTATGGAAGGAGGCTCTTGGCCAGCTCCTTTCACCTGGTTCTCAATGCAGACCTTATGCACAGTTGTTAGGATCTTTTTCACTTTTGTCTTAGCGTATTCTTATAGCTACTATAAATTCGCATGCTCTAACATTTCTTTTGTAGGTTTGCATTTCTGATAAAACCAATCATACACATATCAATAATCAATACTTTGGCTAGCCAAGTCTTCTAGAATCATTCTCAAAAACTTCAACTTATGGGGCTTAAAAGTTCCTCTGTGATGCCAAATATCCAGCAGTCCTCCTCTAATTCTAGTTAGGAGTGGCCATTCCTTTTTCCCCCCATATATGACCCATATATTTCACTACAGTTTTCTAATACCTCAGCAAGAGGCATCCCCCTTTTAATGCTGAGTATGGATCCTATTTTTCTCTTCCCCACTATTGTCTGGGATAACCCATGTCCAAGTCTCAAAGGTGAATTCACCATATGCCGGCAATGAGTGTTGGTCACGGGTTTGTCCAGAGAATAAGGTGGTATTCCTTCCTTTTGTGCCCTAGGGCCCCATCTGGGGTGTTACCTTTTATACATAAGCAATTATGATTACAACATCAGAAAGTCTTTGTAAATTTCCAGTCAATCTTTTCAGTTCCCAGACTGATGGTTACTGATCCAGCGTTGGCATCGCTCCTACCCATGCCATCATATTCTCTGCTTTCTGTTGTGGTTGTTTCAGAATTCCCTAAGTGATAGCTGTGGTCGCCAAGTTCCTAGGAAGCTGTTGCCTATGCATTACTCCCAGTGTGTGTGTTGTTCCAGTACTTCCAGTGTAATTTTGTACTGCATGTTTCCCAGGGTCTTGTGTTTGGACAACTGTGAGTATACTTACACCAATAAGTAGGGGAAGAAGGAATGGAGGAGGGTTGCATAGCCATCATCGCTGTTGCTGTATTTCCCAGCAGATCAATGTAGTGAGGAAAAGAAGCAGGCATAATGTGATAAAGATGCAGATGGCTGTCATGATATCCTTCATGGGGTTGGGTTTATCTTCTATTTCCACAATGTCATTGGTGGAGTCAATTTTTCCCTGTTGAAAGAAAGGAAAGGAAAACTGTCTCAGAGGGGAATG
>NW_010125937.1:0-1012 GCF_000699245.1 Pterocles gutturalis | reverse complement strand
GAATGCCGAACAGGTTACCCCATTAGAAAGAAGGAAAAGTCCACTGTGCACTGATTCTGTGTTTTGTGCCATTACTATCAGTAGCTTCCCAGGCAAGTGTATCATGAGATTTAGTTAAAGCCTACAGGTGCCATCCACGGGTGTGCAGCTGCTTGCAGTGTGGCTGTTAAAGTTGCAGTATTAGGAGCTGTAGCCATTAGCAGAGCAATGTTGGTATGTAAACAATGATAACCAGTTGTTAAACATCATTTCCCATGGTCCTGGAAATGATTTGCCGTTTTTCCAAACCAAATCTGAGGTTGTGATGCAGCAAAAATTGTGTACTGTGGCACAGCAAAAATTGTGTACTGTGGGGCGTTTGTAATTTTTTACTCAGGAAAAACTGGAGCTGCACAGAGTACGCGTACTAATTAGGAATTGAAATAAAAGGATTGTTTACATTTAAGCATTTATAGGCATCCACTCACCAGATTGGCAGGCCCAATTGCTGTCCAGGCCTCACTAGTTGTTTTGACCTTTCATGTTGTGACTGTTTGTGGGAAAGGAAAGTGTTATATCTCTCTCTAGGAGCTGGCGTTGGCGGAGTTAGGACATCTGGAGTGCTGCATTTTTGAAATGCTTGAATCGGGCTCAGAATAACACCGGTTAGGGACATGGTTTACTGAGTTAGGTGGTGTGGGCTGACGGTTGGACTTGATCCTTGAGGTCTTTTCCAGCCTTATTGATTCTATGATTCTATGCTATACTAAGAATTTTTTCACATTTTCTTCTCTAAAAGCCTGTGTCAACTTTACTAATTCATTATGGTTTATGTGTCTCTGGATTTCATGCTGTTTTGAAATAAGGACAGTCTTAAGGGTGCCAGGGGCTCCCCTTATTAGCAGCTGAAGTATATTTGGATCTATAGGTGCTGAGATAGGAACATCAGTAGGACCACACTGATGTATGGCTTGAGAAGGCTCACATTACAGAGAATTCACAGCACCTTGAGAAGGGTCCAGGCCTACTGGGG
>NW_010125936.1:0-65447 GCF_000699245.1 Pterocles gutturalis | reverse complement strand
AAGACAACAGATGGATGCAGACACACACCCCACTCCCCTACCCCCTTCCCCCCCAAGAGGTAATAGGAGGAAGTAAGTAAGAGTTTCTAGACTAGTTGCAGAGCATTAGAGGCACCTTGGGAGAGAGGCTGTGCTAATTTAAAGATTCAACAACTGAGTAATGGGATGGCCAGTGAAGGAAGGTAGGAGCTGACATCCCAGGCAGGAGAGAGAGAGATGAGGGAGGGTGGGGATGTGCCTCAAAAAATGAGCCTGTGCAATCTATGTTCAATGTGGTAAAGAAAGCAGAATGGGAATGAGTCACAGAGAAGACTGGTGTGACCAAAGCAACTGTCTTTGACCCCAGCCCAGGCAGCCACAGTGTTTTTTACCAGCTTTGTGTATTTTGTTCCTCTGATATTCCTGACACACAACGCTCCCAGGGAACTTATGCAATGTGGGAGAGCCAGCCCACCAGAGACTGAAATTACCTGGTGGCCTCTTCAGTACCAAACTGCTTCATCTTGTCCAGTGCCACTGAGGGAGGGAGAGCCAGCAAACCTGTTTCTTTCCTCAGCAACGTAAATCCATCACATTTTGCAACAAATTACCCTGTCAGGCCAAAATCTTCCCTAGGGAGCACAAGCCCCATCCCAGCCAGACTGACTCGTGCTGGCAGGACTCCGAGCCTGCCTCTCTTCAGCTCTTCCTCCTCTCCCCCATCCCTGGCCTGGGAGCCAGCCTGGCTCCTGGCCGTGCCCTGCCTGCACTCCCAGGGCTGGAGGAGAGCCGTCTCCACACAGGAGCTGCTGTGACAAGCTTGGAGCAAATGCTCCTTTCCATCTTCACAGTGGATAAGGACTCTCTCAAAGCAGCATTGAACACAGCAGCAGGTGTACATTAATGACTTTAAGTTCACCTTATGAATAGAGCCTAAGGAGCATCTTGTTTCCTCTGTAAATTTGGGGAGTTTGCTGAGGTCTCACGTGGCTGCAGCCTGAACTGCTCCTGCATTTCCACCTCAGAGCACTCCAGACATGGGGAGCAGAGAGCGGGAGGGCTCAGAGGCATCATTTCACATGAGCATTGTCAAAGACAAAGACAGGTTTCCTGTTGCAATGGCACATTCAGAAAATGTTTGATAGGAGGAAGGGGAAGGAGCCCTGCTCTTCTCTGCCTTCCAGAGCCACCCAGTTGGGATTTGAAAGGACAGGGCTGTGGCTTGTTGTGATCTACCAGGTACGTGTGGATGGAGGAAGGCCAGATATGATGAGCCTGGCAGCAGAGGACTGGCCATGGTGTGTGTGCATGGACAGCCCATCACAGTTTGCTGGTCAGAGGAACCAGCCACACTGCTCGCTAAAGGAGTGGGACAAACGCCCCACTCACCAGTTTGGGTTACGCTGCTACCACAAACATGAACCCATGGCTCTGCTAATGCCACCCCTCTGTGCCACACTCACCTTAACCCTGCTCAGCTCCCAAACTGTTGCAGAAATGAGGGGGAAGGGAGCACTCAGCTGCCCAAAGCAACCCGCTTTCAGGTCCCTCCTCAGCTCACATGTCCCTGTGCTCCTCAGCCACTATGGTTACACAGGGCATTTGTCAGTAATGATCCGTCAGCTCATCCACGCTCAGCTCACCCAGAAATCGCTCCATGGCCCTGTGTAAGCAATGATGGTGCAAAGTCAAATCAATGCTGCACAGAAATAACTGAAACTGGCTTCCTGTTAATTCATTACCCCACAAAGCCCTCTTCCCCTCCCCTCTGTTTTCAGAAAGTGAACACTTTAAAGACTAATTCTCTTACAAGGAGCCCTGAGCAGGAGAAAAGGACAGTTTATACTCAACAGAGTTTCTCTGAGTTGGCTGCCCTTCACTCGTCAATCAAACAGACATCTGTGGGCACTCGTAAACAGCTTTGAGATATCCGTGAGTGCTGAATGTCGGTGAATTGATGCTGGCCAGCCTGATGGCCAAGTGTACTGGAAAAAAAGCATGAGCACACATTTTGACTTTTAGGTGTTCACTTTGTGTCTGTAGATGTTTGACATTTAAAGCAGGTTTTCCACTGGCTATGTAGAGCTTATTTCCCCCTTGTCAATTTAAGTTAAAATAAAAACCAAACAAACCAACCACAATCCTTATCAGAAAACAAAGTTTACCTTTTCCACCCTGCCAGGAAATCGGATACAAATGATGCAGCCTGGCTGCCAGGTAAGGCTGTCAGCAGGTGTCACTTGCAGAAAAATATTGCCTAGGTTCATGGGTTATCGTGTCACCTGTCTTAGACATCCACTGCTTGACTGACAGAACTCCAGGTCTGTGAGTGGCAGAGGGATTTATGCATGACCTCGTGTAGGTGCTGTCTAAAACCAGTGGCCGTTCATAGGTGCTAGCTCTTCCCCTGCTGCTGCTCTTCAGGAAGCTGCTGTTGGCAGTGCAGCTGGTTTCCTCTTCAAAAGCCTGTATTTTAGGAGTCCCAAAATGCAGGAGATTGGTGAGGGAGGCTGGGAGTGTCAATTCAGTCTTGAGAGCCTGTGATGCAGGGATGTCAGAGAAGTCCAGGAGAAATGATCACATTAGAAGGGGTGTGGTACTGGTGCCAATTTTGCGTTTGTGTGCACCCAGCTGTCCCCTCTGAATCCAAAACCGTGATGGCATGGGAGAGTTTGGGTTTATACCACAGGGCACACAGTTTCCCAAGTGATTGAGTCTTTCCTGGTTGCAATTTGTCTTCTTCTAAAAGGAAAAATATTTCTAGATTACCTACAGAATTAATCACTGTCCTGTTGCTGCTCCAGGAATAAAATTATTGTGGAGTAAAGCAACAGTCCTGAGCAGCAGCTCTGAGAGCCTGAAGCAGAAATCAAAGCAAAATATCATCAAGAACAGTTCTCCTTTCTTTAAAGCAATAATGTTGCTCCCTGGGGAAGAGTATCCATGTGTAACCATATTGCTTACATTTTTAAGGCTGCACAACTCATCTTCTGTGAGGTTGACTCACCTTGGATGCCTATATGATGCAAGAGGAAAGAAATAGTATTTTCCCCCTAGAATGAGAGTTCAGCCCAGACATTCCCAAAGCAGTTGGTTATTTTTTCCAGCAGCACTTCTAGAAAGCCAGACATGGACACCAGCAGCTGAGGAGAATCATCATATTTTGGACACAAGTTTGATATGCAGAACCACCAAAACCCAGCACCTTGCTTTCTCTTACACTTCCTCCCCCTTCCTATACACCCTTTTCCCTAACGTAAGGCCAGAAAAGTTGGAGGATAGCTAAGATGACCTATTTGAAGTTCTCTGAATACCTTCACCAGTCCCATTTTGAAAACCAATCCGTATTGGTAACACGTGGAACTGATGATTCAAGTGACAAGTTGCCATTTTGAGCAACCTACATGTTTTGTGAGAAAATCCAGCAAATTCCCAAACACTCTCCTGGAGACCCTTGTGCAGCCATTGACCAAACACACAAGGCCTTTTTCTGACATTGCTGAAGACTCCAGGGCCATGTGAACATAAGAAAAGCGACATGTCAGGAAAACATTGCTCCATTCACACATTACGGGCCAGGCTAGTTGGCTAGTACCTGCCCAGGACCAGGTCCTGCAGAAATAGCCCACACTGTGGTCCAGCAATATTATCCCCAAACCCAACCATCCCACTCCCACTCCAATGGTGTGAACATTTCAGTGATGGATGGACTACCTTGCCACCACCGAGCAAAATTCTGCATTGAAAACTTCCATCCAGGCAGGGAACTGCAAATGAGCTAGGGTAAGATGGCAACTTCTGAACTGTTGTGTTGTAGCTGTGTCAGGGACAGGCTGTTCCTAGGGCCAACCTGTCTGGTTGTCATAGCCAGGCATCCTCTCTCTGACAGCAGCCTGTAACAGATGCCTAGGGAGGATATAAGTGCCAGGAGAACCTGGAGTGACACTTCCCCAGAAATACCAGAGACATCCTGGACCAAAGATAGTATCTCTGTATTTAAAAGCTCTCAGTGGATTTTTCATTCACCACTGTGTGCAAGCCAAACTGTGTGAAAAAGCATCTCCTGTTGTTCTAAAACCTGCTACCTGATATTTTCATCTGATTCCCCCTCGTACAATGACTGCTCCCTCATCATTGTCCCTGTGCTACCGCAGATGTGACAGGTCCTGGAGCCCTACCTTAGCTGGTTGGACCTTGCCTGCTTGGCCCTTTGTACAGAAGCTGCTCCAGCAGCTCTGAAAGGACATACCAGTTTTCTACCATTATGATTGAAAAAGGCAGATCATGTCACCCATGTCTGAAACTATAGATGGCCCCTGCACCCCCCACAAGAGAAGAGTCCTGCCTGTTGTAACTACGGCAAGATGTGATTCATGTGCAGGTAACCATCTTTTGTTTCTTCCGACTTTGGTCAGGCCTTAAAAACATTGAGTCAGGTTTCAAGTCAGCATAACCTCTTGCCACCTTTTTTCAGTGCGTGGAGATACAATCACTCAACACCTGGATGATGACACAGAAATCAGCTGCAGACGATCAAATGTGCAATAATAAATTGATACCGGAGCTGCCTCCTACAATCAACAGCTGCTTAGTCATTTGTCTCTCCACCTCCTGTGGTCAGCTCCACCTCTGCTGCCCCTTCCATAGCTCCTTTCCCTGAGACATTCCTAACATGGCCTAAAAACCTCTGTCTGTACTTTCAGAAAACTGCAGAAACAAGGGAAAGCGTGTCTTGTTGCCGAGCGTATTCTGTGTGTGCAAATGTTATTTTTAAACCATTGTGCAAAAGGATCCAGTCACCATCAGCCGGGGCATGTCTGAGCTTCTGTGGCACAAGGCTTTGCATTTCAAAAGGCAGAAAATGTGGCATGTGCTGCTGCTGTTGCTGTGGCAATACCGATGCGCAGTGAATGCTGTAGCATTGTCACATCTTAAATAGACACATAGCTACAACACAAATTAAACTAGCCCAGAGCAGCTGTTATTTAGATGGTGGACATTTTCTTAAATTAAGTGTTCTTTCCAATATTGCTACGAGGAGGCACCAGAGATTGACTTAGCTGCTCTGTCTCCCACTCTGCACGGCTGGTGACACATCACCAGCTGAATCATCCAGACCCATAACAGTGCTTCTGCTTGCACTAGCACGAAGGCTCTGATTTGCTCCCCATGCTCATACTGTTGTGGCTGTAGAAAAAGTCAGGGCACTCACATGGACAGGGTTGAGCTTTATGGACGAGGAGGAAAAGGATGAGAGAAGTGAAGGTGCAACAGGCAGAGAAGATACAACACAGAGGAGATCCATCACCAGTGCTGCTCTCCAGCCCCAGCAAATACCGCACTGTAAATCCCCAGCAAATGGTGAGGTTTGTCTCATGGAACGGGCTGTACTGCTTGGTTCCCCTCTTGCCTCTGGAGCACAGCTTGCAGAGGGGACCAAGCCTGCTCCGTGTCTTGTTTGCACAGATGTGGAAGCATCCTGAGCAGCCAAGGACAGACCCTCTCTGAGGGTGAGTGGCGCTGGCTGACCTGCTGCTGCGTGATGCTGTTAAAGCAAGGAGGCTGCTTGGATAGAGAGAGAGAGGCGACATGTTCCCTCCTCAGAGGCTTTTGGAGGCTTGTCTATAAGACAGCCCTTGGTCTTTGGCTGTTCTGTCTCCTTAGGCTTCAAGCCTAGCTGGACTCTCCACGTCTCTGTCAGACACACAGGCCCTCACAAGGCAATGGCTATCAAAGAGGGAGTGACAAACCCTTTGACAGCTGTTCTTCACCCAGACACTGAGGACCTTCACTGCTGATGCCCTGCTCTGTCCTGCGACAAACACACTGATATAAGGACCCACCTCACCACTACAGAAGCCTGGATGATGTCCATCCATGGCTTTGTTCATCGCGCAAAATCAGCACGTGTGAAAAGCAGCCAATCCTACCAGAGATGTTAGAATGCAGTTTTGGCACCTTAGGATGGCTTTTCAACAACTTCAGCAGCTGGCAGCTCCCACTGAAGGATGCAAACAGGTTTTTAGAGGAGCTCAAATCCATGCAAGACACTAAAGGGCCCTTCTCCCATGTACCCCAGTCTGTTTTGGAACCGTGGCTGAGTGCATTTGTTCATTACCTCTTCTCTCTGCCTTGCAAAAGGAGACCATTGCTGAAACTAGAGATTGTTTCCTCTCCTAAGATTTCAATGCAATTTTATAATAAGTTCATGCCGGGAAGGATGAATCCTGATCTGCCTCCAACAAGAATCTCCACTACAAATAATTGGGATTTTGGTTCAATCCAGGGTAGGGATGCAGGGGCCAGAAACTGCTGCTGATTCAAGGTCTCTCCACTGCCTGAAGTCTGGGTACTGGGTAAGAAGGAGGGTGCTGTACCACTAAGGAAGGGAAACTCTCTTCCACAAGGAAAAAGCAATGGGTTCGAGACATTACATTGCTTATGCTTCCTTCCCCAAGCTCACAAATTGTACTTGCTTCCTGTCACAGCATTACTGGTCTCTCACCAGCTCTGCTCTTCCTCTTCTGAAATACTGCCATGGTGTCTCCATCCAGCCATCTTATCTTCAACGACATTCAAAAACTCTTTCTTCCCCTTCCCCTTTCCTTTCCCCTTCCCCTTCCCCTTCCCTTTCCCCTTCCCTTTTCCTGTCCTTCCCATCAGCCTCTTCATTTCTAGCACAACCTCCTCTTTAGCTTTGCATTTGCTCTCCTCACACGACATGTCTTTGGCAGTACATGAAATCCCAAAGGCACCTCTGGTTGTCAAAGCTATGCCATCAGGTGCCCAGGATAAGGCATAAAGAGCCAGCAATTCTATCACCCACGTGCGTGTATGTGTGTGTTGGCTTGCATCTTTGCTTTGTATATTACAGGGAAAAAGGCAGATAAGCTCTCCCTTGCTAGTAGTTCCTAAAAAGAGCCCTAAATCACAGCCTCGGCCTGTCTCCTTCATGATAGCAGAGGCATCAGGTCATAAGCCTTGCCCTGACAATAATTGTTAACTGCACACAAACCCCTGCTGAAACAGGTTGGAGAGCTTTAGGAGTGAAATCCTCCTCCAGGGTTTTGAACAAGTTTCACAAAACGGTTCAAAGCCTCAGCAGCTGGAACAGGGATACCATGTCACGTGCTGCAGATGAAGTGCTAATACTTGTCCATAATGGATTTGCTGGGATGTGTTTCATGTTTTCTCCACCTGTAGAGTCCTCCCTTCCTGGGGTTTTGTCTTCATAACTTAAGATGTCTGTTTGTGGGGAAGTGGAGATCGATTGACCTCATTCTTTTCCACCTTACCTTCTTGTCTCATGCTGACACGAGAGCGCAGCAGGACTGGAATGCATGGTCTGGGGAGAAGGAAAACAGGCACAACCTCCTCTAAGGCTGTTATACTAGCCAGCTAATTAATAGCTTGCTGATTGCACTCTGAAAAGAAGTAGAGTTAAGGAGGACACACAGCATATAACTTATTTGCCTTAAGAGATGGTTGTAAATGAATTTACATATTACACAAAGCGAGATTGCTTGGCTTGATACGTTATGTAACTATCTGGACCAGCTGGTGGGGAGAAATCATAACCAAAATTGAGCTCCTGCTCCACTGCACAGATGGGATTTCTCTTCCCAGACCTATATATTTAGTCCTGGTCCCAACATATTGTCTACATACACAAAGGGGGTATATTAAGTGATGTGACCTTCCTGACAAACACATACAACCTCCAAGTTTACACTTGTGAGAGAAGAATAAAGTTCTGCACTGTATTTAAACAGGCATTCTGCCAAGCAGGTGCTCTCAGACAGATTTGGGGGTAGGGGAAGACAGGTTAAATGGTTACATGGCAGGCAACCTGGGCCCTCTCTCCTGCTTGGACCACAAATTTACAGAGAAAGCCTGGTTTCTGACCTCAATTTTTTCCTCTAAGAATGCCAAAAATATCTGATGCTTTGTCCAAAGTGCCTGTATGCCACTAAAATCTGTCTGGGATCCTAGGGCCTCAGATTAACTCAGTGAGAGTCTGGTACCTTAAACTATATGTAGGCACTTAAGACTAGATTAAAAACCAAACACACACATGTAAGTGCAGTGACAAAGGATGTCTGTGGTCAAGCAGGGATCTAAACACAGGCCTTTAGTTAATGGATGACATTTCTAAAATGGTCTGTGCCTCCATTTCCCAAGCTATCAGAGGGGGTGAAAAGGGCTCCACTGTCTCTCAGGCACGAGGCAAAGCTAAACATGTTCAGATTAGCCACCCTTCAGGTATTGCAGTGATGTATAGAGGACCAGGGGCTGGCAGCAGTGAAAACAATCACAAATTAGAAATTAAAATTACATTTAATAGCAAAATAAGCCACCGTACAAGTGGGGCCAAATCTCTTCAAAGGTCAGTTGCATCAAGGCCTGGACTTGAATGAGGGCTGTGACAGAAACATTTTGGGAACGGTTCATCATAGGAACTAGCAGTGAAATGAAAACTGAACTTGCTCCCACATTAGAGCTGAAGTCCAGAAGACTACCAGAGCACTCAGTCTGGCCTCCTGTAAGGTGTAAGTTTTAAGGCATCACCCAGTGTTTCCTCTCAAGCCTTACATCTTGAGACTGACTGAAGCACAGCCTCCAGAATGTCTCAGCTGAATCGGCTAAAGGAGACACCACCACCAGTCCCAAGGGTCAGTCCGCCTTCACACGAGCATGGTTCAGGTCACCGCACTTGTCACCGGAGGTGGAGGAGGAGGCGATTGCCTCCACTTTCCAGAGGAAGTCACACACCGGGTTTTGCAGCTCTGCTTACATCAGTGCCTACGTTGTATTTGTCACAGCAACAGCAGAGGAGATCCGTCAGAGAGGCGTGCGCAGAGGACTCCTGATCACAGCATCCTGCAGTGGGGCTGGAGCTGCACGACAGATCCGGAAGAATACGCCGACTGTGCCAGACCCTGAGGCTTCAGAGGGAAACCACGTATGGCCCTGGCGAGAGTGGGGCGAGGCAGGCTGCACATTTCTGTGGCAGGAAAGTGGTCTGTATGACATGGCTGACGGCACAATTGACTGATAGGGGGTTTGAGGAATCCCCTTCCCTCTCCCAGAGGCTCAGCACCCCCCTTGCCACCTCCCTCCCTCCTCCTTTGCTTCCCCCATCCCCAAATCACTTCCTCTGCTGGGGCCAGTGCAAGCAGCAGTGGGGCTGTGGTCTGGAGCTAATCCAGGTTTGTGCACACAGAAATCCACCCAAACCCTAACCACCGCCTGTTTTTTTCAACAGGGCTATTTTCAACCCCAATGGCACAACAGAGTGAAATGACATGTCATGGTGGAGCTGTTGAAACCAAAAAAGGGAAATGCTCTTCCTCCTCCCATCACTGCTCATGCTTGTCCCCATCCCTGCTCATGCCTGTCCCCATCCCTGCTCCTGGGTGAAGTTCCCGTTGCATCCTTTGGGTTGGCTTTGGGGCTCATAAGACTTGCTTCAGCTCATTAATCCAGCACAAAATTATCTGGTTTGACTTTCTAAGTTATTTCCTTCACTGGGACACTCTGTGAACCCAGGTAAAATCACCCTTTGTAACCTCCAGAAAACCCCCTCCAGTGATTTCAGTGGTTGGGGTCACAGTAGAGGCCACCCATGGCTGCCTTGTGCAGGGGGGGACAACACGCAGCAGCGGGTGGGCAGGACAAGAGCAGTGCACAGGGTGGAGGGACCCTCTCAAACCAGCTCCATCTCCAAAGGGAATGGTGGCAAATAGCAGCCAGGACGCAACACCAGCTGTAATGATACCAAAGGAGCTTCTGTTTTTCTGCTGCAAATAAGGTGTGTTTTGTTCTTATCAACAGAATAAAACCAGCCAGACCTAGAAGAGCACAGACAACCTAGCAAAGCAACACGATTTCTAAAAAAACTACTGAAATTACTGCCTAAATATGTGCGTTTAGTTGCTGCATGTGGCTTTCCCAGTAAGTCAGTGATTCTCTCGCTATTTGACTTTAGGGACCTTTGCCAATCTTCAAATTTTTACCAAAAACCCGACTACTTTTTCACTTCTAAGACTGCCAAAGAGCAGAGCTAATGGGGAAAGGCCTGAAAATCTTAAAACTTGTGAGTGAGGTTAAATAATTTGACAAGATGATCCATGGGGAGACTTGCAATGCTGTGAGACAAGGGGACCTGTATTTTTTGTGGTTCCAATACAACAGTAAAATACAGAATTTTTCAGAAAGTTCAAGGATGAAGTTCATGACTGATGGTTAAATAACAGACCAGGCCCACCGCTTTTCACAGTTTGTGCCCTGGCCGTTTTGCACAGGGGAAGCACCAACTGCTCCGATTTCCCTGCTGCAGCTCTGTGGCCCACAAATATCCTGTGGCCCAGCTGGGCTGACACTGCAATTACATCTCCCAGTTGTCTGATCACCTCTCTGGTTTATTTCTGAACTGGTGAGCTAAACGTGTTCAGCCCCTGCAACATGGTTTGGGTTCTGAAAAAAAGCTAAAATTTGCTGTCCAGGCCAAATCTCTTATCTTTCCACAGGATCTTGGTATTTGATTCTTATGTTGGCTTCTTTTGTACTGCAGGAGTCCATTTGCCCTCCTCCCCCAAACACCACAATGCCTTCTCCATTAGAAAGTTGAATCCTCTCCACAGAACCCTGGTATCAGTTTGCTTTAATCCCATTGATAATAGTTGAAAAATTAAAAGATAAACCTGAAGCATGTTGCATGCTTCTTTCTCCCTCCTCTCCTTTCCAGCATTGATAAGATAATTAGTAATCATTTAACATCTGATTTTCATATTTGTTGTTGCTGTTGCTGTAATATTTTTGCCTTTTAAAATTCCAGAATTTGGCTTTTCAAGAGTGACTGAGGTTGTGTGGGTGAGAAGTTTGCATCCTTGCCAGGGCCCCAAGGATACGCTTTCTATCTGTACAGCTTAAAATCTCCCTCACTGTCAAGGTTTCTATTGCAGCTACCATAATTTCTGTTTTGTTGTTGTGTAGGACCTTCTATTTTGTCATTATGTATGACCTTCTTAGTCTAGAAATGTTGCTCTAAGACAGAGTGGTACTGCTTGCTTTCTTTTCCTGTTGGAAAATTTTGTTTAGTAACTTTAATTCAAAGGTCTCTTCTGCACTTGAGATGTGTGAACTGTGACCAAATTTCCTGCATAATCCAGACCTGAAAATTTAACCAAGTGTCTAACAACAAAATAAGAAGAGAAGATGCAAATTGCTGTGACTTTGAGGAGCTTGTGATTGCTTATTATTCTAAACACCAGGAAACAGATTTCCAAGTGCCTGGACAGTGCAGCAGCAGCACTCTTACCTTGCTACTGCAGAGCACGCCTGAAGTGGTGCTGAACATGATTTGCTATTCTGAAGGTGACTTAATGCAAAACCAAGAGTATGCTGAGGATCAACATCTATATATGCAAGACATCAACAGCAAACACAACTGTCCAGGCAGGACCCTGTTGGAATTCTGTACTGGCGTGCCCACTCGTCAGATACACGCTTTGATCATCTGATGACTCAGTGGGGTCTTCTTCATACAGCAATACCAATTGTCTGCAAGCTCTCTGACAGTCCTTATTAACCCAACCACTGCCCAGATGTAGTTGAGACAGACTGCATCACAGAAAAGCTGCACAAATGCCAAAAAGGTGCCCCCAAACCTTACTGAAAGTCAGCCAAAAGCCTGATACAGGCAGAGAGCCTTCCCAAGAATCCCTTCAGGACAGCAATCCTTCCTGGGAGGATTACACTAAACCACTTACTCAGCTATACCAGCCTTCATGGTACAGTGCTGCGCTAATCCTCACCCAGGAGACAAACACCTCATGCTATGGGAAGTCGATGTGATGTGACATGAGTACTCTTTGTGTAATAAAACCTGCAGTAAAACAATGCTGCCAATGAATTACTAAGTCCTATTATGGACCAGTCCTACAGCTGCCTCTCATGTGGAGCTGCCACCTAAGGTGACTGACTTTCATTTGAACAAGTGCAGTCAGACACCCACAGAAGACCAGCTCAGGAGCTCTTTGTTTTTGAAACAGATCATTCTCTATCCGTGCATAGCCAGCATTCACAACTGAGGTCCTCTGCTGCTGTCACTTCTTGGCATGTGAAGTCTGTCCCAAGCAGGGATGGGGACAGGCGATGTAGAGATCCAGTCCCTTTTCATCATAGCGGGGATGAGTCATTCTGCTCCCCCAGCCAAGCTTGAAGAATCTCACCCTCCATTTTATTATTCAAAACATTTTCAGTTTTGCGGAGGAGGGTTTGCTGATATTTCAGAAATGAGAAGACAACTGCTTCGTGATCTTGTAACTAGGGAAAAAATGAGAGCTCATTAGAAAAGGGGAAAGGATTGCGGGGGAGTTGTATATTTCCCACCTAACTCCTGTGTTTTTTTTGCATTACAATTCAGTAGCTTAAACAAGGCTTCTACCACAGATGGTGTGATACAAGGTGTTTTCCAGGAAGCTCATCTTCTTGTGAGTCAGAACAATATCTAAGACCCTCAAGAGTTAATACCAAAAGTAAAAGCACAGGTTTCCAGTTCACAGGACTGAAAAATGTGGGCAGTAGAAAGGCTCAAAATTCAGAAACAGGCCACCCATCAAAAACAATCCACTCTGAAATCTTGGCTTTTTGTTGTTTTTGGAGGGTGTAGCTAAGGACTTTTTATTGCTTGTTCTTTAACCTCCAAGCACAGTGAGTGGTGTTACAGTGAGTACTAATCAACTTCCCTGCATGCTGCCTGGGGAAAGAAAAACAGAAATGGTTGTCCCATGTGGGATAAATTAGCATGTACTTCTAAAGATAGTGCTTCCTGGTCCATATACTGAAAGGCCAGGCACAACCATAAAATCCATGTAGCCTGTCTGGCCAAGTGATGGAGGTCTACAGGTGATAGCGGACCAGAGAGCCTGTCCACTTCTCATACTAACATCAGCACTTTGCCTGAGCAGGAGACACAGGTCTCTTTCTCAGGCAGTGGCATTGCCTCCGGGGAAATCCCACCCAACTCTGTTTTTACCCTGTTCCTTGTGGCATGCTGGGCTTTGTTTGCATTCCCTCTGTCTGCTGAGGGGCCAGCACTTTTGCTGGACCCAGTTGGCCTCTTTCAGCTGGGCACAAGGCAGAGTAACAAATAAATAAATACACATCTGATGTCTTGTGGTAGAATTTAGAGTCTCCTTTCCTCTCCCTTCTCTCAGCATTTTGTACAGAAAAAAGCTGTCAGAGATAGGTACTGTAATCTGGTCACTCCATCCAGCATGTACGGCTCTTTTCTGTTGTAGTTCATCTACATTTCATCTACTCAGGGGCTTTGGAAGAACAGGGTGCCTAAAATATTTATACTTGGAGCAACAAAAATAAAGCAAAACCCCCAGTTGTAGCCAGTTCTCTATCAAGTTCTCTGTCAGCGTTGGATGTGCTCTTTGCCAGGGAGTTACATTTCTCTTAAGGGAAATTTAAGAGAAGAAGCACAAGGCCTGTTAAATAAACCTGTTCTCTCCAATTGTTAAATTGTCTATGATTCCTCCTAGTGACAAATTCCCCACTGGATTAGTTACAAACTCCATTATAAGGAGACAATTGAAAAGAGCCACCTCAAAAGTAATTAATCTTATCTAAGTCTTTAATTGTAAATGCATGAAATGATAACATGCTAAGATTAAGGGTACTTCATTTGCTGCTGAATACTGGTAATAGGATAGGATTTGTGTCACCTTATTGATCTGTGTTTACACAACAGCACTGAGCAGACAAGCTTAAGGAAAGGACCACATTTCCTTTGATAAGGGCTGTGCCAACTGCCTCCCAACTGCCTGACAACAGGGAGGAAGGGAATGAACTTGTTCCCTTTGATTCAGAGGCGTGGGCTGTGTAAAGGTCTCCATTTCATTTAAGATAGATTTGCAGGCAAAATCCTTCCTTCTGATGTTGTCCCTCAAGAACATCTGGAGGGAGAGGGCCCACCTGAGCAGAGAAGACTAGGGTTCCATCTCCTCCTTAGCATCAGCCACACCTAGCCCTGCTCCTCCAGAAGGCAGGGGGGTAGGCTATTAATTACTTTTTTTCATAGCATTACTTCTCTCCCATCTCAGTTTCCCAAACTGATTTGCTTTCCAGCCACAGCAATGCTAGTGCTGGCTCGAAGGAGGGAACAAGACCACAGCATCTCTGGCTAGCTAATGATGGGGGGAGAGCCAGTCAGTCATCTCTAACCGAACAGCGCGGGGGACATAATAGAAACCTGCAGGGTAAGTCCATTCATCCATGCACATTCTTTCTCTCTCCCCTCCCTCTCCCAAGAAACGAAATGCCACATCTTTTGTATTTCTTAAAAATATCTCTTGTTAACATAATGAGACCATTGACAGTAACCTCAAGTCAGCATCCTACACGATTCTGACAATTCAGCAGCATCCTCACTGCTCCAAGGAACTGGAAAACACAAGCAGTGCGGAAAAAGCAAACATTAATGTGCAGAACAAACACATCTGATGTATCAGAGCAGCAACAAAGAGCCTCCAGAGACTGCAGGGAAAGCACCTATTTGTTGGGGAGAGGAAACCCGGGGGACATAATGAGCTGGTGAGGCAGTTCAGCTTCTTGGGATTCAGAAGGTAATTAAAGAAGGCAGAAGTCAGCAGAACAGCATATTACAACCTGACTTCGTTAAAGTCATCAGCACTCACCCCCTACTGAGAAGTCTTCTCTTTTCCTCTACCCCCGCCCCCAGCACATTTTGTAACCAAAACCCAGGGTCATCTCACATAAATGGAGAAGTTAATTTTAAAACTTTCTCAAAATGCAACTTGGAATCTTAGACTTTCTGTGTGGGAAACACATAGAGGAAATAAAAAAAAAAAATCAAGTAAGAAGAAAGGAAGTCAGAAAGTGAAATGAAATGAAACTACAGCCGCAAAACTTCACGGATTTTTATGGCTAGGGGAGCCCACAGAAACATTTTGGTCCCCTGCCAGTGTCGGCAGCAGCATGAAACTCACCACTGTATGGTTAGATCAGTACCTATCTGCCACAAGCTCTGCTGAAACAGGGCCTGACACCTGGCACCAATAGAGCTCTGCCCTGAGTTCAAAACAAGTGTTTATTTTAAATATCAATTAAAAAAAACCCCTGTCTACAGCTGGTTTCCACAGTATACTGATCAGAATGGGATGTATCTGACACTGAAGAGTATGAAGGGTTAAAGGGTTGCTTTACATAGTTCCACATTTCAAGGACCTTGGAGATGGAGTTTTGGTAGAAGACCTTGTTCTCTCTCATTTGCTTTTTCGTTTTCACTCATAACTAAATATCCTGTCTGTGGCTGAAACTGGACAAAAAACCATTGTCACAAGAAGAAGTGATCTCATGGCATTTCCGAGCAGGCAGGGTACCTGGCACTGCAGCAGTGTGTTGCCATTACTGCAGTAACCAGAATATTAGGAGACTTCTCCAGAATGACGCAGTACGGAGAGCAGCAGGCTTGCCTGTACTGCTTTGCAAGGCCAGCACCACATGGCCCAATACATCATCCCAGATGAGGCCAGACCCTCTTTGCAAGCTTGTATTTCCAGAAACAAGGAAAAGATCAAAGGCATGTGAGTACTTTTGAATACAGAGAAAACTGCCTCACTCTGTTCTGCTGCATGAGAAAGGGACTTCGTTGGACAATTAATTGCTTTTATGTCAAGACCAGTAACCTTGCACTGCCTCCACCTCATCGCCAGGCACACTGACCTTCATTACACCTTGACTCTTTCAGGCCATCTGGCTATAAATTTGGACAGACGGGTTACACCCTTTCCTTCTCCTCTAATACACATGAACATTCTCAACAGTGTTGTTGGCACATAAATGCTTCTGCCCTTTCTGTTTCCCTCCCTAGATAATGAGCCATCTATTAAGGAGGCAGATGCAGCTTTATCTGGTGATATCTTCTGTAATATGTAGGTGAACAACACAGACAGAGAGAAAAGATGATGCTGGAAACCAGAAAAAGACAAATGGGCAAAATTTCCAGAGCCCCGAGAGCTGAAACGTCAGCTCTTCCACTTTACATCCCCACTGCTGGAGCCTGCAAGAAAAGGTTTGCTCCCCACAACTCCCAGGCAGCTCTTTTCTGCATCTCTACTGCACCAAACTAATTTTAAATAATCCTCGAAGTCCGGACTATCCCACCAGTGTCAGATTCTTACATCAACAAGCTTAGGACAGCTGGACATCAACAAGTCCTGTCTTAGGCCTGGACTCAAAGAGGAACAGGGTTCTGTGTGAAATTTCTGTGTCTTACCAGTCCCTGCCCCCCCACCCTCCCCAAATGTCAAAAAATAGTATCTTTCCACTCATTTGATTTCTTTGGTATAATGTCCACAATGTGTTTGTGTGTTCCTTTGCTTGTGCCTATATTCACCTGGATTTCCAGATGCTCTCCAGTCAAAACTGCTGTGACCAAGGCTGCCTCCCTCCCTTAATCAGCCAGGAAATATTGCAGAGGCAGTCTTCTGAAAAGGAAAACAGCAATCCTGGTACCAAACAGGGAACAAGTGTGTAAGAAACACAAGAAGCTACAAACATTTTTCAGACGTTGGGGAAGTAACACAGCTGGCAGATGTTTGGGTCCCAAACATTGCTTTGCCTCAGTCCAGATCTGTGATTTGTTCTAGATGTGGGTGCAAATCCATCCCAAGTCTCATAGCCTTCTGGTCTGAATGGTGAGTTTGGCCTTGTGATGGTTTTGGATTAAGTTTCGGGCAAACTGCTACTGATCTTACAATTTTGTTTTTTTCACTCCAGTTACTCACTCATCCTTACCCTAAAGCTGACATAAGCCTGTCTCACAGACCTTTCCTGTGGGATCCACTTGTAGCTGCCAGCCCTGCACGCACACACACATTAAATCTTACCTAATGAATAATTACCAGGGGACTGGGACATTTCATTCGCCTGATAACAGCACACACCTCAGGGAATGAAATAACGTTTTGAGGCTGGACACAAATGCACATAACACAAAGATGTCACGGTTTACTCCACATGACAGTCATTGCAAAGCCCAGACACAAAATGTGGAAACAGGTAGGAGAAAAAGTGCCCTGTGGCACTAGTCTCTGTATATTAACCTGGAAATAGGCAGTGTTTTCTTGGAAGATTTTATAATTTAGGAAAACAGTGCATGGGTGAGATTAAGTACTACTATTTTCACATCACAAATTGGAAATAGATGCACAGATGTGAGAAGTTATTTGCACAAGATTGCACAAGAATTTAGTGGCAGAGCCACAGACTCTTTCTCCTTTGCGCCCATTTCTCAACGCTTTACCTACATCTTCTCTCTTACTAGTGGTGTGTGAACCAAAAGAAGTTCAGAATGGGGAACTTTGCTTCCACAGGCATAGCAGGAGCGCTAAAGGTTACACAGACCTTCAAACAGAGGCTGGCCATGATGTATCTGGCCTGGGGCTATGTATGAGTCCCCAGACCCAAGAAAATAGGTGCTCCCCTGGGATACTTACTCCAGAGAGCTGTTACGCAACCCCCTCTTCTTCAGCAAAAGTAGATATGATCACCTGTATATCACATAGTCACAGACAGCCTTTACATCAAATATGGCTGTGTCTCAATTCTCCTCATTTTTGTTTTATGCTGGTGAAAAACACTGAGCTGGTTGCACTGGCCTCTACTTACACACCAGAGCGATGAAATATCTCCTTTCACCCTGAATGGCCGATGCACATATACTAGGATGCACTGGGACTAGCTTGAGGGCTGGAGGGGCAGTTTGCTTTCCATTGTTCACTCCCACATCAGCCTCTCTGCCAAGTGGAAGAAGTCAGGGAGGCAGGTGCACACTTGTTGAACTGGATTTGCAGTGTCACCGTGTTTCTAACCCACAGGTCAGCAAGCACTCTGCTGCTAGTGCAGGGTTGGTTTTCCTCCTGCGAAACAGATCTAGATCTGTGTTGGTAACAGATTTGCATTCAATAGTATGCTGTAGAGTTTTTGCTTCTCATTTCTTGCATGGCTGACTCCTTTGCCCACCATGTTAGAAGCTAATTTACATCCAAAATATGAAAAAGCATAATTCAGGAGGCAGAATGATAACAGGGAAAATAAAATAGCCCAGGATCCTGTAAATGAAGACTACATGGGAAGGAGCATTGGAAAAGGTGCTGAACTGATGTTATGGACAACTTTAAATTTGGATGCAATTTAAATAGGTACACAGAATACAGAAGTGAATATGTTTTTGGATGTCTAAAAAAGGATAGTCTAAAAATAGAATAGCCTATAAATAGATTTTTAAGTCTATCAAAATATTTTTTAAGACCCATGAAAACATTCAGTGAAGACATCGAACTATACTTATCCCTTGAACTCGCCACAGAATGGCTACAGCCTTTCCCTTTTGTTTTTGCCCTTTGAAAAACATTAGGAAACAAACTGGTTTATCTTACTGTACCTGCTGTAAATACCTTTATGGCAAGGTAATTGCTAAGTGTATTGCGTTGAACAATTCGTTACTTTGTTAGAGGAACATTTGTCATGCCCTTTGGAGATGGCAGAAGAGAATTCCCCTGTGACCTTTGGAAAATGAGATCAGTGGCATTACTCACAAGCCAAAGTCGAGAAGGTTAAAAACAGACTTACTTAAGAAGGGCTTCCCATGCCTCCTGAAAAAGACACAATCCACACTTCCACTGGAGCTAAGCTAGCTAGCATTTTAGACCGTCAATGATTTGTGCCGAACTAGCACTCAGGGTAGGTGATTCACTGATGAAAGCGCTGCAGGGCTCCCTGTCCTGTGCACAGCCCTGCTCTCGTCATCACAGCGGTACAGGACATAACACCGTGGGCTGCCTGTACTGGAGAGAAGATCATGAGCTCAATTGTGTGCTACAAACAAAGGGAGAGCCATTATCATATGCTGCCTTGCCAGGCTGCATGAAAAACCGCCTCTGCAAATTGCATAATGCCCCTGGATGTTCCCAGCAGTGCCATTGCAGGCCCACGGGGCTGGCGCTCGGACAGGGAGGAAGCCGGATCTCCTCCCTCCCACCCTCCCTCCCAGCATGGGAAAGCTCAGGAGAGCTGTTGTGTAGGCAAAAAAGTCCCTCACTTATCTCCTGGGAAAGAGCTGTGCTGCTCTGGAGTGACGTCTGATGCACAGAGTTGTGGTCAAGGATCAGAGGGAGCCTGGCGTGGTGGCAGGATGCAGCACAGTTTTGGGGAGCACATTTAAAGAGGAGAGACATCACATTTGTTCTCCTTGTGTGTATATCACATCCCTGTCCCTCTACCTGCTCTCATCTTGTTCACTGAGACAGTGCACCCCAGTTTTGATCAGTCCTGGTGCATTATGATAGGAAACTATCTAAAGGACAGGCAACTACCATAAATACAAAGCCTGTGCATACTGAAGACCCCGTCTCACGCTCAGTGTGAAGCAGGTGTAGTTTAACAACACAGCAAGGCTAATGTGAAACCTTGTTCTTTGCTGTTCACGGGTCAGATGAATATCTGTGCCCTCACTAATGTGGGACAGGAAGAAAAGCACAGCTGGGGCAGAGGGAGAGGGCTGCTTGACTGCCTCAGTGATACTGTCAAAATCCAGCGTGGTGCTGAAATCTGCAGGAAGCACAAAATTCCCACCTGAATGGCAAATGGCGACATTCCCAGCCAATTTTGAGTGGGCAAGATTTTACCATGAGTGAATGCGACCATGATAAGCAGCAGTGTGTGTGACATACTCGGTTTCATTTCACTTGCCTGAGGGTCCATATGCTTGGAATGCCTCCTCCTCTGCCTCTTCCTCTTCTCTCTCCTCCTCCTCCACTGCTACTGGTGGCACCAGGGATTTATGAGGCAGCAGGGAACATTTCCTAATATTGGTTGGGTGTAGCTTTCCAGCATGACTGATTGTGCAAAGGGAAGAGCACAAGTAGGCAGGCAAGTGAGAGTGCTTCAAACCCTGAAGATGAATGATAAGTGATATTAAATAGTTATATGTATGCAAAATAAATGTTTGAAGCTTGCAAGGCTATTGTTACAGATGTTGCTGGGTTTATTAGGAAAGGGGAAAGCTATTTAGGTACGTGAAGCCTATGTAGAAAAAAATAGATCTATGTAAACAGGACAGAAAGGAGCTGGGACTTAATGAAGTTAGAGTTGAGTTGCAGGAGAGACCGGAGCTGAGGGAGAGGTATGGAAGAACACACAGTTTTGTTGAAGCTCTCAAATCTCTCTGTTAAGAAAAAGGATAGGACAGAAGGCAATGGAGATACGTGGAAAAGAGAGAAGACCAGTCTCTATAAATTAAGCCCCAATTAAGTAAGGTGCACACACACAGAAACACAAAAATAGGTGGCTAGCCCATGACTATATTTAAAACAATTTCTGTACAAATGGCTGTGATCTGAAAATAAAGGAAGACGAATGAGAATGCATGGCTTTAAATAAGGATATTGGCAACGCACATATCTGAGAAACTTTCTAGAAAGAACTAATTAGTAAAATACTACCATACCAGCTTTAAACAGTATAAATGTCAGAACAGTTCATGCCAGGGAGGGAAAGATAAGTAAGTGACTCAAATTCTCAGAAGATCTACATCGATTGAGTGTACCAAATTAAATGCCTACCTTTAAAAAGGGGAACCACTAGAAATGAGGAAATTCATTGAAATCAGCAGCTAAAAACAGTAAAGCACTTGCAGATGCACTAAGATTGTTCAAAGACACTAGAGAAGGCTCAGTATCAAACAAAAATATTCAAAGGAAAAGTAAAAGTAAGCCAACATGATTAAACCATGTAATGCTTACGAGATGTAGAAATAAATTTTTCAAAAAACAGGGATTTAAGTAAGATGGAAAAGAACACGAAGTCTGAAAAAGTGGATGCAAAACTACAATAGAGTATACGAAAATGAAAAGGAACTTGCTAAAGGCATAAAACTGAATGACAACACTTTTCAAGCACAGCAAAAGCAGGAGGCTGCCAGTTTGTGGGGTCCGTGGATGACCTGTATGTAAAAAGGAGCACTTGAGAGAGACAGGACATAGTAGAAAATCAAAACAAATTCGTTGTGTTGGTGTTCCCAGTGGAACTTCCCCGCTGGATTTCTCTTTAAGGAGGATCAGTCTTAGGGGGCAGTTTCATGAGACTTCTAACAGGACCAGGCTAAGGCCACTGTGACTCCTCCCTTCTCCTTGGTCAGGGTCTCCTGCCCCATTCCTTGTGTCAGTGATGGTCATTGCCTGATTCCATGGCGAGCCACCTCAGGCAGCCCCAAGTGAGTCACCAAGGGTACAGGCAATGCTGCACTCAGCTTGGGATGCCAGGTAGCAGAGACAGGCTCCACATCCAGGGACGCCCCACCTCAGTGTTACAAACCACCAACTTTCCCAGGGAGAATTTTGATAAGGGAATTCCAAGAGTGGGGCATGTGGAGGGAAAAGCCACCAGCTGGAAGCTCAGCCCAGCACACAACAAAAAGACATTATGAAGGAGCTGTGAGATGGGCTGAGACCTTGGACATTAATGCAAATATGTTTCCGGGTCTTCCCCTTGCCAAAAAATGGGCATGTGCTGGAGAAAGCCCAGGACTATGCCTTAAACATACTTGGGTCCACTGCTGCACACAGGAGCCACAAATCTCACCCACTGAGCACAGAGCCAGCACAACCCATCAGGTTTCTTCACCATGCTGTGCCTGGGTAGCACTCACTGGGCAAGGAAGGGCAATGTGTTGAGGATATGAATATGACATCTCTGAGCTGTACAGTTCAGAGACAAAGCAGGTGGACGTTAGTGAACCACTGAGGTGATTCATGGAGGCTGTAAGGGCTGGTATCCTTTACCTGATGCAGAACTGACACAAAGCGAAACGTTCACTCTCCATGCCTCATTGAACTCCTGTATAAATTAGGATAATACCCACCTCAGGAGGTTGCTTCAAGAATTAATTGATATGGCCAAAGCTTTGAGATTCTTAAATGCATGCACAAATTATTTAAACAGCTTTTAAAGAGTTCTCCTTTAAATGTGAAACAGATATAGTTACGTCAAGGTCCTTTCAATTGGATATGTGACCAAGATGAAAGTGAGGGTCTGGAGCTGATCATCTTCAAAGTGGGAGCACCTGGGGTGGCTGCTCTGTGTGGATGCCAAGCACCGCACAGGCACTGGAAATTCAAAACATTCCAGCTGGTGATTTGTTACACCAACCTTTTTCATCTAAACTAGATCAGGCTGTGAATCAACATGGCATAGACTTCCTGCGATGGACAGAACCATGCTGCACTCATTTCAAGTTGTGGCATACTAATGTTGTAACCTTTTAATTTCTCAGCATTTCTGTTTATCTAATAATTAAGTAATTTTAAAACTTTCACTTTTCCCATAAACATCTGCCACAAACAATTACATTTAGCCATGTGTAGGCAGGTCTTATTTCCATTAGCATTTTTGTTATGATCATCTTTATAATTTTAATGGTAGCTCTCCAAGACTTTATTTGGAACCACTTTGTGCTATCTGAAGGAGAAAGAGAGACTTTGTACTTTATCCAGACCCAAGAATAGGGTTCTTAGAAACTAAGCACAGCCAGAAATACAAATAGATTACTGTCAGAATATCTGACATGCCAATACTAATTAATACAAAATTAAATTAAGACAATGAGCCTTTGACGATTGCCTCTTTTTGTTAAATTTGGTTATTTGGAATTTCCTAGCCACATGGATCTTCCAAACTGAAAATTCAAGTGTCCCGTTTCTTCTCCCAGTGTCAGCATGCTCTATCTGAGGGCATTTGAGACTTTTCAGGGAGGTGTGGTTGGAAACTGTGTCTTCTCTCCGTCCCAGCCTAAGCTCCTGAGCCAGGCTGGTATGGAGGGCAGGTGAGGTTGATGTTCAGTTCTTCTGAGTGAAGCCCGAAACTTTGGCAAATGCTTTGGATGCACTGGGTGCTTTATTCCTAACATCATTCCCTGAAACATCATATGGTCCAGTCATGCCATATGGTCCAACAAACAAGCTTAAGGTTTAGGTTGTTGTTGCTTTTTCAATCAGACCTTAGGTCACCATCCATTAGGCCTTAGGCACTTTGAAGCTCATGCATGTAATTCAATCCAGTTAAATAAAGGCTAAAATCCATCTTGTCTTTATATCATTGAGTACTGACCTGAAATAAGCTGATGTTGTGTTTGCACTTTGCAGCAATCCGCAGTGGAGATCAAACACATCCCATTTCTCATGCTGGGATTAAGAAGTGACTCCCAGCTAACTGAACCTCCCAGCTTCCATTACACCAATACATCCAACACTCTAATTTCCAAGTATTTTAGTCACTTTCATGGCTGCCATTACTGCAGTCTCTGATCAGTCTCATAGTCTCCAATGCATATATACCCATCACATCTCTCTGACTGACAGCTGTTCATTTGCCAACCGTACGGATGGACATCTCTGGGCCAGAGAAGATAATATGTGTCCCATACCACAGCAGACATCTTCCAGCTCCTTGGAGTCCTTGTCAGCCAATCACTGCACCAACATTTCTTCCCATTTTCCCTCTAGCAAAAGGCATGGGTCAAATCCCACTGGCATCTATGAGCATCTTACCATGGACTTCACAGACCTTCTGCTGGCTTCATCAAACTTGTCTCAAACGGAATTGCTCCTGCCAGCCTTCCTGTGTTCCTGCAATTAGCAGGGTAACTGCTAAGGACAGAAATAAATCCTTTGTTTACTCTGGTAACTGGAGAGCTGCTTTAACCTCTGTCTAAAAACAGGTGCATTTTCCTATCAGGTTCATGAGTCACTCATCCCAGAAAAAGACTGGTGAACTTGGAAAGCCCAGCACTCACTGAAGAACAGGAAAGGATGACTTTTTATTGAATGGTGGCAAATGTCATCATTTAGTTTTCCTGGGTGTTTTTTTTTCTTTTCAAGTCATATTAAGTCATTGGTTTAACACAGCTTATGCCTGTTCCTCGCAAATTCCTTTCTGTGTAGTATTTCAGCATCATATCCAGTTTGGGATGGAAAACACTAATGGTGTTAGACTCCTACAGGAAATAGCAGGTGTAATGTGTGACTACATAAACAGTGCAGGCAATTAATAATTCTGTAATAGATCTTGTGCTTGATCCAGCATAATCAGACCTTTCACTACAGAAACGTGGTGGGTTTTTTTTATTTTTGTTTGTTTGTTTGTTTGTTTGTTTTTTTAAACAAGGTGATCCCTTTCTGCAGAGCCATTTTCACAGAGAACAGCATTGCTTCTCACATACCATCTGTCCAGGAAGAGCCAAGGTATTATTAAAAGCTGACCTTCAAAGGTGACTTTTTTTTGATGTATTAAAAAAAAATTATATTTTCTCTCCAATTTTAACACCAGAAATTCAGGTCTCATCATTCTGTTTTTCCACAACTGAAGACTTGTGACAACATCCCAAAAAACTGCTCTGGGGATATTTCTCCATTGCACAATTAACTCATGTTCTGACTCAAATTAAAATCAGCAGCTCTTGTCATACAGCGAAGAGAAACCTCTGACCGGACCAAGGTGTGCTCCCAGTCCAGACCAGCTTACTGGGTTGGCTGTAGAGGGCAGAACCTGGGACTGGACCTTAACTATTTTGCACTGTGACTGCAGACTGGAAAATTAAATAAAAATCACTTGAATTCTGGTGGTTCTCCAATGCACCTTCCCTGGCTCCCCTGTGGCACCCAAGTGGCTGCAAAAGAATCCTACAGCCTCTGAGCACCAGAAAAGTCTGGCTCTGTGGCCAGATACACACAGATCAGCACAGCATCAACAAGGTCACAGAAATACAGGCAGACACCTGCTTGAGATTAAGCCAGGTTAACCGTGCAGTGAAAATAAAGCTTGGTGGACGAACTGATTTTTGTGTTAAATCTCTGACTGTTTTGCTAGCACCTCAATAAGTTAAACGTCTTTGAAATAAGAAGTCACTTGGTCCCTGCACAGCAGGGACGTTCAAAGCAGTCTTCTCTTCATGTCTATGTCCTTTGAGGAAGATCAGTGCAGATGGTGAAGAGAAGGCTTGACATTCTTGGCACTGCAAATGAAGCAAATAAGTATATCTTTGGTGTAATGGAGGAAAACATATTTAAAACTCTCTCAACAGAGCAATACGGAGGAAAACGAGCAGAGCATCTCCCCCTTTATGAAAATCAACGGCTTTCTTCTTTGTTTTCTATCATAAAGCACAAATATTTCCAGTTCTTGCCCATCCCCACCCCACTCCTCCCTCTCCCCCTTCCCTGCCCCACTTCAGGTTGCTTTGAATGACACCGCACTACTTAGAAAAATTACAGGAAGTCAATTACCCACATATATTACTGTGGGGTTAATTTTTAACCTCTTCCAGCTGCACAGTCAGCTGGCTCAGTAAGACATGTTCCTCCTCCAGGATCAAGTGACAGCTGTCCATTCCTGTCATGCATGATTTGGAGGCTCCCGCATGAAGGCAGAGTCCCACAGAGCTGCACCGCATGCTCACCTCCCTGGCCCAAGCCCAGACCACGACAAGAAAAAGAGGCCAGAGGACTGCAGAAGCCACACATGCCCAGAGTGCTGCAGGTATGGATATGAGAGGGAAGATGAGTGTGACACATGCATCTGAGAAAAATGATGCTAACTTGTGTTGCTACAAGCCTTAGAGGTCTATAGGTGGGTGTCAGTGTCACAGACAGTGCTTATTCACCATGATCAAAGGCAGTGTCACCAGGCTTACAGGGAGCAGAGTGCTGGCCAGTATCTGTCCATGAGCTCTTTGAGGGCCACAGACCCCAGACTTGGTGGAGCAGGCACTGGCACACACTGTACACTCGCTCCAGGCTGTTAGAGAGAGGATCTGCAAAGCATAACTAAGCTCTTGTGGGCCACGAGTCAGTCTTTGCCTGACTCATGGAGGGACCCACAGCAGCACAGAGCCTGCCACCCACCCAGCTGGGGAGAGGCATGGGAACAAGCATCACTTAGGGCCCCACAGTGTGGGGTGAGCCCAAACAGAATGGATCCTGCTCCTCTGCCACCTCCTGCGGCCCCAGTGCCCAGCCATGTGCTCCAGCTGAACCAGCTTGCTAGCCCTGCAAGACACTCAGCTCAGAAAAATGTAAAATAAAAAATATAGAAAAATATCATATAAAAGGGGTGAGCAGATATTTTCTAGTGTAGCAAATGTAACCAAAGGGTTCAAGGAGCACCAGAGCTCTTGTAAATGCTGGGAGAAGGTGACAAGGACTAGGATTGTGGGAGAAGAAAGATTTTCTCTCTGGTGATGGGTAGCTGCTAAAATGCCTTACACCATGGCAAGAGCAACACCTTTAGGCTGCGTTGAGGGAACAGACACTTGGAACTGCAGATATCCGAGCAGAAGCAAGACAGGCAGTGCTTGGCCTCTCCGTGGGTCCCTCCTTCAGCCTTCCCTGCAGTGGTACCCTGTGTGCCCATGGCCACAGGGTCGCACCAGGGCCAGGGCTGGCACGGGGGAGAACAGATTTAGACCAGGTCCAAGTGCCCATGTCCCGTGTGGTTATGGCAGGAGTCTAACAGCAACAAGGACGAAAGATTTACACCTTTCTGAGAAATATTTAATGAAGTGTGTGAAGTTTTGTCAAGCCTGTTTTTGGAGTTCTGTCCTTGGACTTTTCAATTGAAAAGCACTTTTCTGCTTTTAATTGAAGAAGAGGTACGTCCAGCTCTACGAAACACCCCTAACTGGGGAAAGCCCCAAGTGCAAATACTTTTCCCATAGGTGTAGTTTGGAACAGAACAGAATCAGAAAAGCATAATGAAAGTTCAAACCAACCAGTTTGCCGATGCCTGCGCAGGCAGCAAAGACAGCCTCCAGCCCCACTTCCAGTGGCCAAACTCATGCATGAGAGTAATCCTACCAGCAAGATAAAGCTAGAAGGGGAGTTTTTGACAATAAGCCTGCCTAAACAACAGTTCCAGCACTGCTAGCCCAAACTGTGAGAAGTCAAGAGCAAAATTCATCAGAGTGGGTGAAACAGGTGATGGAACTGTGCTCAGACAGGAGCAAAATTCATCAGAGTGGGTGAAACAGAAGTGGTGATGGAACTGTGCTCAGACATAGAAGTGACCATATGTTCTACTTAAAAATAATTACCCTGATCCCAGCTGTTCTTAGTACCACTAGTAAGCAAACTGGTTATATTACTGTATCTTTTTTTTTTTTTTTAAAAAAAAGGAATACTACTACTAAAAATACTTCCACCTCTGTGACAATTTAATCAAGGCTTCTCATTTCTCCTTCACACTCCTGAGCCTTATGGGATTCGACCACCTTTAGGGCAGCCAGTGTAACATGCCATGTGAGCACAAACAATTATTTCTAGTTGCCTGCTTGGAGGCCAGTATACTCAACAGTCAGATCAGCCTGCTACGAGTTCAATCCACTAAACCAGGAGTAAGAATCCACTTCTGCTTCCACCACCATCCCTGTTAAGCCAGCACCATCTCTCTTAATGGCAGAGAAAAGTGACTGGTCAAAAGCAGGGTGAAAAAGGATCTTTCTGCCCTGACAACATCACAGATTGAAAGCACCAGAGAATGGGAAGGTGATGGCTCAGTATGTTTTCACAGCAGAGAGGGGAAGAATGTCAATAATAGATAAAAATGCACCCTGCAGCTCTCATGGTACTAGTGCTATAACACGTGCATTTCTGGGCCACCTAATAATAGCAGAATATTGATAAATGGAAGGCTGGGACGAGGGTGGACAGTGAGTGGGGAAAGTGATGACGACAAAGGAAAAGCTGATGGGGAGGAGGCAGGAATTGATTAATATGAGAAAATTAGGAGTATGTAGTTAGCTCCACTATCAGCTGTCCACATGCAGGAGAAGGACATAAGTGGGCAGGCTGGCCAAGGTGACAGCCTGGCTGCAGGAGGTGTGTGGAGGTGATGAGTGTCAGATGAGAGACTGTAGTTTGATGGGAGGCAATGGCTTTTGTTTCTACACAGCCCAGTTTAGCAGCGCAGGCCCCCACACCCAGCAGCTGCCGGGCTGTGAAGCAAAGTGACCTGATGCTCTCTGGTCCAGCCCCTAGCAGAGAGAGCGAACAGCTTTCTCACCACCATGTACCTCCCTCTGCCTCCACCCTTGTACAATGGGCAGGCAGGGCCAGGCTTTTACACTCATGCTGATTTTACAGGATGCTCCAGCTTTTTCAGGATGCTCCAGCTTTTTCAGGATCTGCTCCTTCAGAGGTCCACAGGATGAGGCTGTGACATAAGGGAGGACCTCGCACTGACAGAGAGAAAATCCAGAGGTGGGGAATCCTCCCTGAACACCACCAGGAGAAGCAGCACAGCCTCTCTGCATGCCCTCAAATGCTTCTTCCTGGGAACTAAATTGCTAGTAAATAAACCAACACATATGTCAAGGCTTGGTTTGTTTTTTCCAACCTTTTCAAGCACTTGTCAGCTATGAGGAGGGATGGGAGGATCTAGTTTTGGTAAGGAATAAGTGGAATCTCGCAGTTCTTGTTTACGTATCAGGCCTCGAGGAGCCAGTGCTGAGCCAGGGCTGTGCACAGCCATCGGCAGGCCAAGAGCAAGCCGTGACTTAACCACTGCAGGGGAGAGTGAGTCGGAAAAAAATCCCTCGTGGACTCCCAAAACAGCCACTGGGTTATCTGGTCCTGACGTGACTAATAACAATTGGGACTGATTTGGCACTCTGTGGCTTTACTGGAAAGTTAACATCCTTTTTATTCCCCCCACCCCCTGCCCAGCATTAAGAGGGTCCCTCCCCTTGCTGAGTTCCAGGGAAGCACAGAGGAAGCTCAAACAAAATAACAACTTACTTCAATGCTGTAAATGTCACAGCATGCTCATGGGAGGGAAGTGGGGAATTTCATTTGACCTCTGCTAAAATGTCCTTAACTAGATTGTGTTCAGATCTGGCATCTCAAACAGGCCCCACAATAAAGAGGACCAAGAGCAGGGAACAAAAACACATACTGAAAAGAAGAAATTTAAATTAGTGTCTGTCAAAACGTAGTGCGAGTTGAGTCCCAGTGCACCTTGCTCTTGTTCAGCTTTGCTAATTATCCTTCCTAGGTCCATTGGTTGTTTGCTTGGTTTTAAAATATTATTATTTCCCTGGTCCCTGGTTGAAGCCCATTATGTCTGCTCTCCAGGAAGAGAGAATGTAAGCATTATCAGTCTTCAAAACCTCCTGCATTCCTCATTCGTGCTCCTGTTCCTGTACCACATCATCCTCCGCCAGCCCAGAGGTGTCAATTAGAGGATGATCCAGGGCACTCATACCATGCCATCAAAAAGCCACCATGTGGTGTCACCTCCCCACACCACTTCTTTGGCATCCGTGATTCCCATTTTGCTGGAAGGGAGGAGCAGGAAAACATATGTGACCTGTGCTTCTCCAGGACATAGTCGCAGCAGCTCTTTCTGTCAAATTAACAAAAGGAACTGGCAGGAAGGAGCCTGTTATTCCAGTTCTGCCAGCCACCTGATGACAGAAGCAATTGATCCCAAATGCAAATAAAAATGTTATGAAATGAGTAAGAGTCAGTTGTCCTTAAAAAAAGTTTGCAACCTGAAAACTACATTTTTTTCTTTCCTTAGTAACAAGTTCAAAAACAGGAATAAATTTGCCAGCTGAATCATCTGAAGGTGCTTAGTCTGCAGGTTTCTTGAAACAATACTGAGGGATGAGATTTTTTAAAGTTGGAAAAGAGGGATACAACCAAGTTGGCCCCTTCTTCTTCCCCTTTTCTAAGCATCTTCACTTGCATTATCAGCGAAGGTACAGAAAACATAACAGAGGGAATTCAACAAGCTCAGAAATGTTAATTTTTTAAATCAAATTCTGACTTTTTCAACATGAGTCTTTTCAAGTGGGATGAAGAGAAATTTCTATTTTTTTTCTTGAGAAACAAATAAATGAAGAAGCCACTCACAAAGCATAACACCACAAGCCATCCAATCGTGGTTTCAAAGTGAGCATTTCAGGTACACCTAATGTCTAGTTTTGTGAAATTGCTCCTGAGAAAAGCTCTAAGCCACGAATAACTCAATTATAACACTTTCAGATGTGAAGTTCTCAGGATTCATACTGCTTTGGGGCATTTGCCTTTTTCCTCTCCCTCACTTTCTCCTCTGCTACAGCAAATATTTCAGGGAAATGTTTAAATGCAAGTAAAAATCTGTTTTCAGTGCTGACTGTAATTTTGAAGTACACAGTATTGAATAGGGAGGGGAGGAGAATCTATCTTGATTTATTTGTGGCTTTGTCCTAAATCACAAAGACCAGATGGGTAATTTCAAGCAGAATTATTTTTATGTTGGAATGGGAAACACACAGAACAAATGAGAGCAAAAGCTAGGACTCCTGCATAGCAGGTCCCTCCTATGGCAGTCCACAGAATCAAACACGGAACGCATCCCTGCCCCTGCAGACCCCTCAGAGACAGAAAGCTTCAGAGCTCTGCAATGCCTTTTAAAAAGGCTATATGCACCGAATTTATAAACTTGTGTATTCCTTCACAGACGATATAGGATGGATGAACAGTGAAAGGCAAAGCTCTGTTTCACTCGATTAATATAAATGTGGCCAATCCTTTTCTTCTTGTGCAGGCTCTCGTGCACAGGTACTTGGTGTGCAAATAAGACAATGCAGTGTTATTCTGACTCGATCTTTACCTCTTAAAAAAATGTCTATAATAGGGAATAAGCATTTCTATGAGTATATCTCGCTCAGCTCTCCAGTATTTCTTCCCATCCCTTTGCTATTACTTAAGCAATTATTTCTACACTTATTCAATCCCAATGCTAACTGACTCACCTGTACTGATTAAACCATTGTAAAGGGATTATCTCCATTTAATCCTTGTGGTCCTATAGCTACAAATTAGAGTAACATTTGAAATCCACACAAGGCAACTCAACCTTTGTGTTTGACTTACAGTTTCCTTGCTTGTCAAGATGTCTGTGGCCTCCCTTGCCTTAACAAATATTGTCCTATTGCTTCCCTTTCCAAAACTCAAACACCACATCCACATCCATACAATTAATCTGTTCTTGTACTGTGTCCCTCCATATTCACATCTCCATCTGTGTCTGCTCTTTTATCAGCTACCCAGACTCTACCACCTTTTCACTGTGCAAATACTTCTGAGTATCCCGCACACTGAACCCCGACTGGGTTTGTACCTGTCCCCTCAATGCAACCATCCCTGCTCCACAAGCTGTTGCTCTCCCAGACACCGACACCAGCCAGGGCACGGAGAGGAAACAATCAGTCCCCAATGGCAAGATCTCTTTTGACTGTTAATATTTCTTGCAAATTTGCATATTTATGACATAAAGACAAGCCTGAAGCTGTATGACCATGGCCCCCTCTTCTGCAGCTCTTCTTCTTTAATGTGTTACATGTCATTTATTAGATTGTAAGCTCTTTGCCCTTTGTAATGTCACTATTCCCAGTTTTGTCATTTGACATGGTGAGATTCCAACTGTGACTTCAGTGTGAGTGACATGAAAATAAATAAACAGTAACAAATAAACCATAATAAATTTCCACACACTTACTGAGTATATCTGAAGGATATAAGCTGCACAACTGCATCCTTTGTGATGGCCTGAAACTGGTGGATCTAATACTCCAAGTCTTCTCTAAGCTGGGAACTAAACAACTTCTCTATGGCACCACCCTGCGCTCCACCCGCCAACTCTACTTTCCAAAAATAATGGGTGGTGAGTGAAAATGAAAGGGTTAATTTATCCCTGTCTCTGGTTAACCTTTCCAGGCTATTCAGTTTCCTTTCAGACTCCAGCCCATCGGAGGCATGCGAGGTGAAGGACAGAATTACAGACTGGGCATGTTTCCTGTACTTAGTGGGTGGATAGAGCACAACTTCCGCACTAATAATGTCAAGGTAATTAGGACATCCTGTAAAACCTGTAACAGGGAAGAAATAACCATTGTTTATTGTCATTTCTATTGCTGAGTGATGGGCTCCCCTCACAACTCTTCTCACCTTTCATTTTGAGCCCATCTCTACTTTAGCACAGACACAACTGGGCCAAATACAAGAACCCTGGGATTCTCACTATGGACTTAGGCTAAAATCTGATTTTTTTTTTTTCCAGCCCCACCACTCTTCCCTGTGAAAGGGTTTGAAGCAGTCACTGAAACTGGCACCTCTGTCACCTCATGCGAGCTCCCAAGCCACTGGCCTTCAGCAGCACACCTCCTCTGGCTCAGCAGCTGATCGGTTTATGCAGTAGGACACCCTCCCAGCAAAATGGATCAAGAGCACATCTCACACACTCCCTTCTTCCACAAAGCAGTCCCGTGGTCAGGTCAACCCTTGTTCAGATTAAGCAAGGCTCTAGAAAGGGGTCTCCAGTGCGCAACAGCTTCTTACTGGAGCCACTTCTCTCCTACTCCCAGCCTCTGCTGGAAAGCAGAGCTTCCTGCTCAGCTCTTGGACTCTCAAAAGAAAAGGCACCAGCACTGACCTTCCAGTGTTACGAAGCCCAGCAGCCCGCCTCAGGCCACAGGGGCCACAGACTAGGGTAAGACTTAAATCATTCTGCTCAGTGGTTCCTACTGGCTCCTTAAAAAAGACCCTTCCTTTGAGGTAGGCTTTGGTGGATACTGTTCAGAGGAGTAGAGCTCTTCCTCTGTCCCTCGGGAAGTCAGAGTTTGGAGAGAAGTAACAAGCTTTCCCTGGGGCCAGTGAATGTAGCTGGAAAAAGTCAGAGAAGCTTTGGGTAGCTGAAACTCTTTCAGATCTCTGATTCACAAGGTTTTTAGCAGCAAACTACTGACCCTACAGGTTTGCTATGAACTGCCCCTCTTCTCACTAAAATTATGCTGAGGATGATATGGTTGCCTGGGCACAGTACTGGGAACTAGTTGGATGTGCAGCCCAGGCCCCTGGTGCGGGGCTCTGCATTCACTGAGGGGGATGAATGGGAAATGAGGCAACTGCGAGACCATGCACAAGCCTTCACCTCTCAAAAAAAAAAAAAAAAAAAAAAAATCCGTTGCTCATCTTCTCTGGCTGCAGTCATGACAGCCTGTGCGTGCACACAGATGCCAGCACAACCCGTCCTGTACCACAGGAAGCATCTACGTGGTCAGATGCAGACAGTCATATGGTAGCTCAGCCTTGCCAGAGAGCTACGCACTGCTGGGTTCCTGGGGCCTTTTAGATGCATTAGCAAGGACCATCTCAGTGTCACTTAAGCCTTGCCAAGGGAACGTGACTGTGTGGACGTGCCCTTGACTGGGGCTGCTAGGTACTGGTTTGTGTGCACACTGCCCAGTTAAATGGGCCTTATGTCCATAATGGAATAAAGATAACGATCTGTTAAATTATTGCTGTTTCCTTTTGTAAGGTTTCCGGGCTGCTGGGTGCTGATGTTCGTAAGCACTGCAAGGAAAGCAACATTGATTTTTTTCCTCAGGTGGAGGATTTCAGGATGCCGTGTGTCTCTTGTTTGCTGTGCCAAACATATTTCCAAGAGTCGTGGTTTTGCACACATTGCAGGCACAGCCTGCATCAATATCCTGGGGAGAATTGTGATTCTAATTAATGACAGAGTCCTTCTAAAGGTGTCTCTATTAAGCTTGTACATAAGGGCAGTCTGCTAGGAAATTTCCTTTCACTCTCACACAGCACAAGCTGTTGCCATCTGCAAAAGATATTGACAATAATGCCGAGCCTAGATTGTTAAGTGCACTGCTGCTGGGCTTGTGGGGAGAGCCACGTGTTGTACAAGCCCTGTCTGAAGGGGTTTGTGTCTAATGAAATTCTGCGCTTCCTTTCCAGAACTGCCAGGTTTTCAAATTGCACTTGTGATTGTCATCCAATTCAGCCTGTAAAAGAAAGCTGGGCATTTCAGATGTGAGGAAGAGGCAGGGAAAAAGGATCTTGGGTCCTGAAATGATTAGAGATGACTCTGAAAGAGTTTGTAAAAATGAGATTGTGAAAATAAGCAACAGCATAAGTCAACACAGGATTGCTAGCAATCAGAAGATAATGGTTGTCCATAACAATGCTTTTCACCTTATAAAATAATGTCGGTGTCTAAAGGCTGGTCTCCACTCAGAATCTACTAGCATAATTATACTGTTAAAAACACCAGTATAGCACTGTACCAGTATAGCTCTGTTTGGACACACTTATTTCAAAGTAAGAACATTCATATGGGGTGGAAATGCTTGTGTAACATAAGGTATAATTATCCTGGCAAACTTCTTTGTGCAGGCAAATCCTAAGGAAAAAAAAATTGTCTGGTTCATTTTATGCACCGATTTTAGAAGCAATCTCTGACCCACAGATGAAAGAGCACACCCACCCAAAAGACAGGTCCCACAGCCTGTGTGCTTCTCTGTCTGCAGGCTAGAACCAAAAAGCTGAGACCTACAGAAAAATTCACCTTTCCACAAAAGTCTGGAAGGACGAGGTTGGTGGCTGAAGTGACTAAATATCAGCAATGCCTTTGGTCTAGCTCACTGTTTCCCGTTCACTGCTACAACGTGGGAATGAAGCTGTGGGATAACTGGGGGTGGGAGAGATGCAATGGTTGGTCTGGGCAGTGCCTTTCCCCCAGAGACCAAGAATTTCATACACAAAGCAGCCTGTGCCTCTCAGCCTTCTGGAGGAGTGCAGGCCAGCAGAGGTTAACCATTGACCCTAACCCTTCTGCCTGGGAGTGGGTTGAACCGAGGCAGAGGAAGTAGAAATTCTTGCTGGCGGGTCCAGAAGGGTCACCTAGTGATAGACCTAAGCCCTATGTAAACTCTGAAGAATGTCCCTGCTTGCCAATCTTGCTCAGGCCACTAGGAAGGTGGGGATTGCATTGGGCTGCTCATCTGCAGGATTTTTCTTCTGAAAAGGAAGATCCCAGACACTGGACCTGGGTGCTGTAATCCTGAAGGTCATCCGTGAGCAATCCATGACCATTCCCTGCCTCAGTGCTTTGCTCAGCTCAGCCTGCAGTGACACAAGTTTCATGGGTTTCAGCCACTTCCCTCGCAATGCTGTCTCACAGATATCCCCATGAGGAATACCATTTCCTTTTGCTAAGCTTTTCATGCTATTTCTAATCATGCCCAAGTAGCTGTTCTCCTGTCTGACTTACTCAGCCTTTGAAGACACACAGCTCCTATGAGAGGCAGGTGCCAGAAAGTGCTCTTAGAAGGATCCGGCACTAGGACACGAACACTTAATTGCTGCAGGCCTTCAAGTCCCAAGCACGTTGCACCAAATCCACAAGCAACTATTAATAGCAACAACAGAAATGCTGCCTTTTGCCCTAGAGACTCTCTGCTACTTGTTTGTAGCAGAGGGCTTTTGAAACAAAGCAGAGCTGTCACGGCCTGGATACAGACCAGTGTCAGTTCTGCTCATTGACCTCTCCACCGAGGCCTTTGGTTCCTCCCTCGGTCAACTTTCTAACAGAGGGAAGCAGCTGCCCAGGACTCAAAGTTGTTCAGATGTTGATTTAATCTGTGCTCAGAGTTGTGTCTGCCCAAAAGAAGCTGGAGATGTTGGATAGGTATAAGGGAGAGCTTCTGGTGGAGGGAGTTCAGAGCAGCTCTGCTGTCTGCTCACAGCTGATGGAAAACAGTGGGGCTGTGAGTGAAAGAGGCCTACAGAATAATGCTGGTCATAGTCACTTTGAACAAAATGTTCTGAATTTACCAGTGGAAACCCTTCATAAGATAAGTGAGTCACCTGAAAGCCTCACAGCAGGCTACAGACATAACACAGCTCTCAGGGAGGAAACAAATTCCCTTCATTGTGCAGTGCCATGCAACCAACATATCCACATGTGGGGATGAGCGCCATGTCAGGAAAGAGAATCCAGAAGGGATGACTGGTGATAAGCAAAGATACTGAGATGCCTTGCAAGCACGTTTCTTTAGAGGCCCTTTCACATTTGGCATGATTTAACAGGATCCCAAATGAAGCCCGTTGCCTTAGATTATGCTATCTGATGGATGAGACCAGCTGGAGCACTCAAAAACTACATGGGGCCTGAGTGGCCGAGACCAGCGTAGGTAACCTGTGCTGGATGGCACAGGTCAACTGCCAGATGGCACTGGGACTTTCATCAGACAATCAGAGGTCACACAAAACATGTACATATTTTAAAATATTAATTTAACACCCTCAGAACACAGGTGAAGAGTCTTTTCTACACAGTTATTACAGCTTTGTATAGCTCCAGTTGGTGAGAAAACCTTAAAAGTGCTCTTCTCGTAAAAGCAACCACAGAAGAAATACTTCCCATCTCAGCTATCAGTCAGTGAACATTGCAGAGCGTGGACTTTGCTTATGAGACACCCTGGATGTCAGGAGTGAGGTAAGTCTACTAATTCCCCTAAATCATGACTCCTGGTTCTTCAAAGAAAACAGCAGTCTCATTAAAGACATACTGCTCATTGTCATGGAAACTTCTCACACAGAAGAGAAGCAGAGCCATTCCCCACCAGGTGACCCTGTAAGGGACATCCGGTACAGACATGCTAACAGACCTCTGCCCCAGCTCAACAGACACCTCAAGTGATCATGCATTCCCCAAGCGCCTTGTCCCAAGCCTAAGTGCTTGGGGGAAACAGCATACGGCAGAGATTTCCCCTCCAGCCCTGCATGGGAGACTCATGGACTCAAGTCTGCACTGGAAAGCAGTGTCGGCTGGATTTTCTCCTTAGTTCACCCTAAAACAAACCTTTGACTTGATCCTAAACCAGTCCTATTCCTGTCAGGACACAAATATGTCCCAGTGCCACCTAGCCAACTCACCTTAGAAACACACAGCAGCACCTGGAGCATAAAACCCAGTGTAGAAGTTATCCCTAAAAGCACAAACCTCAGACCACCAAACCCAACACTGAAGGCTGCACTTCCAGCTCTGGTCCCAATGTACACCTTGGCTTGGTACGTTTTTTAAAGGCCTCTTGAACTAAGTTGGCCAGTAAGTTCAGTGCCTTTGCTACCAAAATAAAGAAGATAACAAGAGAGCTATCGTGGCTTCAACTTTCATTTCAGGTTTTGTAGTTCCTCTGAATGGGAAGCGAAAAGCAAAACCTTAGGGTGGGGGTGCAGTGTAAAGCCCCAGATAAATCTAATTAGATGAAAACTAGAGTCTCCATTCAGCTCCGTAATGTAGTTTGACCTACATCAAAGCTGGACCTTAGTGAGAAAGAAGACTTTGCAAACAACCCCAAGCAGGAAACCCAGCCAGCACTCAGAGGCAGGATGTCTATGACATGTGTGGAAGGAAAACCAGTGCTGCCACAGACTAGCAGCTTTCATTAAAGGATTTGTTTTCATGATCAGTTTAAGCCAATCTGAGTCTGCTTCCTCCCTGCCATACATTGTCATCTGCTCTCTTGTGTGGGTACTGGTGACCACATGTTCGCTGGAGTGCCAGACTGGCCTGCTGATCCACTTGAAAACCAAAATCCTGAAAAGGAAAAGTCTTCAGACAGGTAGAAACTAATCCTTCTCCCCACCCCAAGTGCCAGCAGCAAGAAGGGAGGTGGCAGGAAGATGTAGCCAGATGGCATCCTGATGGGATGTCTCTCCCAGCAGAGACTTAGTTCAGGCAGGAGTCACTCGGACAGTTCCCCCCAAGCCTCTAGTAGAGATGCGAGTCAGTGCAAAGGGCACAGGCGGTTTCTGGCAGTGTGGAAATGCAGCTCCCAACTGCCAAGTCATGGGAGAGTGACTTGAAATGGCCAGCTTTGCTCGTCCCTAGGGTCACAATGTCCTCACTGCAGCATGCAGACGAAACTGCTTTTGCCAAACCTCTCTCCAGAGACAAGGAAACAGTTCAACTTTCACCTGTTGTCCGACTCACCCCTTCCAGAAGCCTCACTGGACTGGCAGAAAGCAATGGTGTGTTATTACTTGTGTTATAACCTATCACACATTTAAGATTTTGGCCTTTTGATTTGTAAATGTTTTTTATTTCCATTTGAAAGGATTTTAGTGCAATTTGGAGTCTGTGCTTTCCCAAATATTGGAAAAGCAAAAGACTCAAAGCTTTAGTCCAGGCCTATCTCCAGGCCAGAACTTAGTGAGAAAACAACTGACAGGACCCAGTATTTCCAGTTTTTCAGATCTAAATGCCAGCAAGAAGCCTTCCCCCCTCCCTGATGTTACATGAACTTTGATACAGCTGCTTCAATAGGCACAAAGAAGGAGACAGCTGAATTGCAGATCTTTCTCTGTCACTCTTGCATCACCTGTGCCAGCATTAACTGTGGAAGGGCTGGACTCTTCATCTCTGGATTTTCGAAATGAAAACAAGGATGTATTTCTGAGGGGTGTGCTTAAAAAAAAAAAAAAAAAAAAAAGCCAGAAGTTATTTAGCTCAGTGCAAGAGCAAGCAAGAAAAAATTCTCTCTAAAAACACGTTTCAAGTCTGAACAGCAGCTGATCATTTCAGTGTTATAAACCAGGATAATGGGAACACAAATGGGGTTGCTTCTGAGAGTGATCCAAGTTGGTGCCATTGGAGGAGAAAGAAAATTGCTGTACCCCTGATTTTGCCATGAATATTGAGCCAACCTTGTCTGCAATACCAAGGGTGCCAGGAAGCCTCTCCTGGTCACCCATGTAGTTACCAACCACCCCAAATCATCACTTGAGGTAGCAACATGGCAAATGAAGGAGTGATTTGGTGTCACACCATTAATCAGGTAGAATTTTATTTAGGGGGCACTTATTTACACCAGGCTATGTTGGAGCAAGTCTGTTAACACCAGTTATTTGAAAGATAGAAGATCACTGAGCTGATGCAGAGAAGAGCTGATACTTGGGTACATTCTCTCTATTTATCAAAGAGAGATACCGAGGAGTTGGCCTGGCAGCAGCTTTTTCTGTATAATAGCATCACAGTGACAGGAAATGCATGCTGTTTTCTGGCATTGAATTTCTAATTCTGGCATCTTGCTTCCCTCAAACAATTTTTGTTGTGTATGTAGCTGCACTAAAGCATTATTAACTTTTGAAAGCCTGCTCTGGAGCTTTTTGTGCTATAGTTGAACACAGTTTTTTGGTTTTGTAAAGTGTAGTATATTATTGCTCCGTCATTGGGAAAGATGGAGATATTTCTTCTGAGGCAGAAAGTAGTTGCGGAGGGAGAAAGGAAGGACATAAAAGTCTGTAGCTTGTTATGGGCTTGATGGTGATGCTCTGCTGTTTTTGTCAGTAGCTGTACAGCTCTTATATAATATTTTTGGGCAGTGGCCAACTCAGCCCCACAAAACTGTTTTAATCAAAGTTTTTTGGAGAGTAGGAGAGGATTTGAATATATCTGATATCTATGGGTAATGGAATGAAAAACAAAGATGATGCTGTTAAAGCTGCAGCCCACATACACGTCTTCTAAAAACAATCCTTGAGAAAGGGATTTTATCAGCAACACTTCCCTGGCTATGTATGGTAAAAGTACAACTGAATGCTGGGATGGCTAAGAATCCTAAAAAGTACCATGGGCAACCCTACACAGGGAGATAGTACTTTATGTTAACCAGCTCCCCAGTACCACTGGTGGAGGCCCACCTGTACCCAGCAGAGAGGCACAGTTTCTAGAGTGGGAAGGGAATAAGCATTGTGTTATATAAAAAATTCCTCTTACTAGAACAGCAGCGTAGTCGCAAGAAGCTTTACAACCCTCTCGGTTAAAAACAAAACAGAAGCAACCCACACACCTCATCAGTGTAGTCACCACAACCCCCCTGCCACCTACAATAGAACACCAGGCTGGGTTAGATGAGCACCTTGCAGGGAGGTCTGTGATTTGACATGCCAAACAATGTTTGGAAATTACTGGATAGGAGGAATCCTAAGCTCAATGTATGCCAGCTACCAGAGACAAAAATACCCCAGAATTACATAATACCTATAGCATTATTTACCACATACGTATTTACCTAGGGGTAAAAGGGAAATACTTCTCTTGTGAAATATTTTTCAGAAATAGCCTGAAGTCTGTCTCAAATAACTGCAGCTTCAGTATCAAATTAGACTACTCCTATGATTATCAAGATGCTGTTTTCTTTGATGGTCCTTTTCAACTGCACCTTCAACTCAATCGAGTGCATTTGCTGTCGTTTCAGCTCCCATATTTGAAGCTGCTGCACTGATATGTGCATAGGGTGCACTCTCATCGGGGGCTCCTCAGTCTCCAAAAGTACCAGCTGACATCAGGAAGGAGAAAGGAAGTGGTGAAAAGTCATTACTCTTGGTGGCATTAAACCTTGAGATTGCATCATGTGAACAAGAACAGCTTCATAAAACCCTTTGTGTCTGCCTGGGGATTTGCGATTTCAATTTTTCATTTATGAGCTGTGGCCAAATTTAGGTTCACCCTATGACATTTCTCTGTCATATTTGTTCCTGTCTATATTCTTGGTTCATCCTAAATTAGCTTATGGCCCAATCCAGACTGTTAAGAGTCAAGGACTCAATTACAACTTCTGTTGCAATCAGGTCTGGGAACAAATTATTTCCGTTTTGTGGTGTTGATGGGAACTGTGCCCATGAAAACTTGAACCCAGAGAAAGCCAGATGGTCCCATCTTGATGGGAGACAGGAGCGGCGCTGGCAGAGCTGCTTTTGCACTGTTGTGCTGGACTATTATGAGAGCAAACTTCTTTCTCCGTCCTTTAACCCAAGCTCACACACACATTTTTGGTGGGTGGCACATCTGGCTCTCAAACTTATTGTTTCTCTGACTGACAGTTGGCAGAGGTTGGTGGGTGATTTTCATTATAAAAAGGCTTTTGTTTGGCACTCCTTTCCAGCTAGCAGATGAGAAGCAAAGACACACAGCAATATTCAATGAACACGGCACAGCTCTTTCCAGGGATATTTTCTTTTTGAGCCTTTTCTGTAACAAAAATAGCTTTTCCACTGAAGTCTACACATTTCTGGAGAATTAATATATATATATATTATTGGTGTTACTCCTCTAGACTAAACATAGATATTTTATATTTTAGCTTATCTGCTGGGAAGACTATTCAGTTCCAACAGCCTCCCCAGAAGAATCTCAAAACGGAACTGAACAGATGAACTCAACTCTCAACCTCGGATTCCCCTAACCAGTCTAAGAAAATTCAGCTTGGGACTGAGTCTTATAAATGTGAACCAAACAAACTTCCCCGTACTGTTCTGAAATAGGGATTGACTGCCTGCATTATATAAAAGATTATCTCAGTCTTGCACAGCAATCTGTTTGCCCAAGGTCACAAGAATATTCTGGCAGAGGCAAGAATAAAAACCTTGATTTCTTGTCTCCCAATCTGCCCTTTAGGCAACTGAAACCAAGCAAGTACCCTGGGGATGGAGATATGCAAGCATCATGCCAAACTGGGAATAGGAGGGGAAGAGAATTTGACATTGTGACAGGACAAATATTCTCTTCCTCATGGGAACTGTATCTCTAAGGCCCCTTCCAGGAGATGCTGGAGCTCAAAGAAAAGACTGATCCTTGTTCTTGTACCTCAGAAGTGCTGGGAGCCCACAGACAAGCCGTAAAACCAGAGCACCAACATTTCCCATCCTTTTGCTGACATCTCAGGAGAGTTCACATCTAACACCAATTACTCCACTCGCTCCAGATGGTTTTCAAATACATATCAGCAAACATTTAAGGTGTGTTTTTCCTTTTCAGCAACTGCTTTTCTCTATGGCTTAAAGAAATGCCCATTAATGAATGGATGGATAAGAGAGGAAACCAAGAGAGGAGTCAGAGAAGTGTGTGATTTGTTCCCACACCTCACTTCCCAAATAGCTTCAAGACTTTAACTATGAAACAATTCTTCAGCAGGTTAAAATGTATTAAAGCGAAGCTTGGTTCCAGGCTTTAGCTGCCCAGTGGTGTCCCCTTGGGTCTCCCAGCCTGCCAAGCCCAGCAGCTGGCACACATCACACCAGCTTCTCCCATCATCTCTGACTGGTGGCACTGCACTAACTCCCCGTGCTGCTTTCCCTTCATTGGTGCACCCCACTGTGATACAGGCTCGTGCCAAAGAGGAGGTTGTCTTTGTGACAAAGGCTGGACAAACAGAAGAGGGGCTTCTCACCTTCCAAACCCAGGAAAGCACTCCATCCCCACAGCACACCTGGCTCTGCACTTCTGTGACAACCCAGCCATCAACTACAGTCCACGAATCCTCTTTTGCAGTGGGGCCCTTGTGTGACAGCAGGCTGACTTTTTCTTTTTAGCCATCTCTGAGAAAATCTTCACAAAATGACCAAGTAGCACCTGGCTCCTGAGAGGAAGAACAGACTGGTAAACCTTAATAATACCATGCTCACTCAGAAGCACCCCTTTACAGAGGACTGACAGGCACTGACAGCACAGTGGTTTCCTGAGTCTGAATTTGGGAGGGGCTGCAGGTATGCAGTGGGAGGAAACAAGTGTCTAAATATGGAAAAGGCATGTGAACTGTCAGACACCATGCTGTCAGGTAAGTAATCAAGACTGTCCAGGGCTTGCCTGGATTACCACCAGTGCCTAGAAACACTGCTCCTGGGCTGAGCTGCCGCACGCTCCTCACCATGGTGCAAACACTGAACAGAGACTGTCCGTACGCAGAGAGCTTAGCAGAGAGCACCCCAGCCCACAGCACAACCAAAGCCACTCACCACCCATCACTGTCCGTACACTGGCTGGTTCAGGTTAGGAAAAAAAATCTACCTGTAAAAGCCTGTTGGGATCTTTGGAAGAGACCCAGAGCCCCTCCTACATGGCATCTGTAGGAAAAAATGGGTTATATTGCATTGGCCTCTGAGGATAAGTCCTCATAATAAAGCCTGGGCCTGCTTAACTTAGCAGGCATTAATACTGACAAGAGTTCAGGGTCCATCAGTCAAGCTAATTTGTTGAACATTACCCTGCTCTTGCTTATCTGGGATAATCTTTCCTGCTGGAGGAGGGCAGTGGCAGGCTAACGTGTTTGGTCCCCCTTCACATGAACTAGTTTCATCTTCCAGCCAGTGCTCCTGCTCTATTATAGTGTTTCTGTTTAAAGGTGGCCACAAAGAGGGGAAAACCTGTATCGGTGACCTGTTTCTATCTATTTCATGATGTGCCAAGGAGACAAAGAAGGCTTATTTCATTACGAATACTGTATCTGTGCAGTTTTAGCAGCACTAACAGAGGGCTGGTATCATGATAGGGTGAAACAGAGGGTTTAGGAGCAAATTGGTTTTGAAAAGCTTCTGTGAAACTTGTTTTTGATAACCCTGATTTTCATTTATTTTCCCAATACACACTTGGAAGAAAAAGTTATGTGGGAGATATGCCTGCCTCTTCCATCAGGAGCTGAGAAAACTTTTACTCATCGATTCACTTGTGAAATTCTCCAGCAAAAACAACTACCTGAAACCTTTCAAAAACACAGAATGTGCACTATTAGGAGGAATCTGAAAATAACCCTTACCTTGACAAAGCCTTCAATGAAGACAGAGTAAATTGTGATACCAGACCGCCTTAGCAGGGAGTCATCAATGGAATGGAGCAGGGGAAGGGCTGAGGGACCGCGTGTTCACTGAAGCATATGGTTACCAATTTGCTGGACATATGCTGTATTCCCTGCAGGGCACAGGAGGACTTCTGGATTAAAGGGTGTAAATCATTGGTTATCACCATAGAATTAAGTTCTATTCTAAATGTACAGAATCTAAATATATACCTTTTTCTCCTCAGAGATCTCTTCCCCTAGTTGCAGCTCAAAAAACCCACCAATCACACTGTGCATTGCTTTTGAGAAAGAAAATGAAAATAACTGTTCACACAGACTTTCTTCACTTTATTATAATACTTTTTGGGGAGCAAGGAGGGACAGAAAAGCGTGGGGAGAAAGTAGAAAGAAAGAAAAATGTCTTGGGACATTTTATCCTATAATTTCCAGAGGGAACCATTGATCACAGATGTGCTTTTACACCACAGCAGCACCTAATTATTTTTCAGGACTGTTGCAATACATGTTTAGGAATCTCTGAATAATGGAACCATATGGTAACATTGTCAGAAGGAGAAAATAGGAACCCAGTAGGCTGGGGGAGGGAGAAGGCATTAAAATGTGCTGGCTGTAAATAGAAAACAATTTGTCAAACAAAGAATGTAATGTGAATTGCTGAAGATAAAGATTTTCTTCACGTTCTCTGTAGAAGATTCCAAGAGCCTCATTCTTTGTTTCCCAGACTTTTTGTTACAGTTGTTCGCAGACCATCTGTCCTGTGAGACTTGGTATGGTGCTGTCACTAAATTTTTGGAAGACTGAGGAGTAACTTGGACAGTTGGTTTACACCAGGGCAGGAGACCTTGACACGACATGCACGGGGAGTTCTGGATGTGCCATCAGCTGTGTGAGGTCTGATGCTTCTGAGAAAGCTTCTCCTGGTGTCCTGAAAGGTGCTGAAGCAGCTACAGAAATACAGGAGACTATGCCATGGAAGCTTTTCCCTTGGAATAGTGTTTGTCTGGACAAAGATTGCCCAGGCAATCCTGGTGTCTCCAGCTTCACAACTGTATGACTTCATTTACATCCTTACTGCAAGGTGGGTAGATCAGAGCTCAACTTCAAAAGCAGCCTGGGCTCTCAGCTGCCTCACTGGGTGGACAAGAAAACACATGCTAAAAGTGTGTGCGCACTAGCATAAGGGCTCCTTGTCTAAGAGGTTACAGGATTGGGAGCTAAGGCAAGTTTCCAGGATAAATGTACAATGCTGGACTGAACACAGGAGAGACATGCACATGCAGGAGGAGGCTTCTTCCACTACACAGCTTGAGGTGAAATGACGCCACATGCTACTCATCTGCATGGGCGTTGCAGTGCAGGAAATCCACAAGGCATCAGAAGGTGACTGGGGCTGTGATGGTGGTGGAAGGAGCCTCTCCTGAACAAAAGGATGCCACTGCGGTGACCACAATGACCCCAGCAGGAGGCAGGGGCAGCTGTAATTGTGCACAGTGCTCTCTATTCATTATCCTTCACTAAAGCTGTGTTCTTGATTGTGCCTCTCAAAAAAATTTCAGGGCTGCTTCTTTCTTGTCCTCAGTAAGATGCAATTTCCTTACTCCTCCTGGAGAGTACATTTAATCATTCTGCAAGGGACCAATGAGATTAATTGTCCCAATAAGCTAATTTTAGATCTTTGCGCCTGGCTTCAGATTAACTTAAAATACACTTTATGAACAAGAAATAAAAATGCTAACAATCATAGGGTCACATTTTTCCAAGGGGCCCAGAAATCCTCACTGTAGCTATGTTCTTTTGTATATATAACTAAAGTCACAAATTATAATTGTTAATTATCTACCTATCTATCTATGTGCAGAAAGCATCAGGTAGCTGGATCTCCAAAGGGCATTCACTGCAACCAGGGCTTATTGCACGAACAAAATTGTAAGATGCTTCCCACGCACAGGCCCATAACATCACTGAAGGATTGGAAAGGGGAAGGAAATATGAAGATCTGTGTTCCTCCCCTCAAAAACCCCCAAACCTAAAGAGGCTGAAGAAAAGCCAAGAGAACTAACTACCAAGCCTCTGATAAAACCAAAAATGACTACTCAGTCTATTCAAAAATAACTACAGATGATGCTATGTTGCCATCATCCTTAAACAAGTAAGTTTCAAAGAAATAAGAACAAACTCTTCATGCTTATTTCTTTTATTTTCTTTAGCTAGCTATAACAGAACTAGTCTGGGCACAGGTAGTAAGCTCCCTACACACCAGGACACTCTCTACAGGCTGGTTTACTCTGATAAGACTGAGTTTACTACTGATAATTAAAGCAGTGTAATGTTTTGCATTGACTTGTCATTAATCTTGGCCCATGTAAATCCCTCTGGATTGCCTCAGGTGCTGGCTAAGGAAGGCAGAGACCATGTGTTAGCCAGACCTAGACCCAGCATTTTCTCCCCATCAAGACTTAGACGTATCACTTTTCTAAACACTTTCCAATTTGACATCATCTTTCTGCTTTTGCTTACCATTGCCAGCTTAATCTCCCTGTCCCTTCTGGCTTTCTTTAGCAATTACCATTTCCTAGATTTCCCTTTTTCACAACATGAGTTTTGGATTATTTTCCTCTCAGATTTAGAAGTCTGCCCAAGCCAAACCCCAGTGTTGATTTTTGACCAGGTTTTTAATCCTCCTAAATCAATTTGTACTGTCTTTTGTCAACATTGGTTGTCACAAAACCTCTCCTATCTTTCCGTGATCAGCTTTTAAGTATTTTGTTAATCTTTTTTGCTTGGGGCAGAAAAGGAACATTTTACATTTCCAGCTCAGCACCAGAAGAGCCCAGCACACTTCTCAGGGGCCAACACATTGCACGGGAAATATGTTCCCTATAGACATTCCTAGATGATAGAGCGGAAGTTGCATGTGACAGACCAAACTGTTTTCTTAGTGATTCGTAAGGGATTTGCATCTACAACAGACACCTAACATAACAATAATTACATGCCTAAATCCTTAACAAACCACACCACTGAGAAAGGCTTCCCAGATGCATTTATCAGAAAAAGGCTCAAGTGATAGCTTCTTCTGCTGCTGTGCTTATGTATCTGACCTAGAGACTCCGCTTCTAGACTAAGAGCAGAGTTTCAGTTTTCATGGCTCACTTCACCATGGACTTATCACTTATTATTTTAGGAGGGGATCACAGCAAGTGCCAACAAAGAGGTTATTTTCTGTGGATGTCCATGGGAACAAGAAAAAGACATAGAATAGCCTATTAAAAAAATACATTAATAAAGACTTGTTTCTCCAGACACAATGGGGCAATAAAAAACCAACACTGTACACTATAAGTAGAGAAATCCAGTGGTTACTTTGTCTTGTTTAGGTTTCCCTGTCTGATTGCAGAGATAGCCCCATTCTCTGAATAGCCAGCATACACAAGATGTTTGCTTTAAACTGTGTGGCTACAACACAGCTACCTTAGATAAAATGTAAGGCTTTCTGGTCGGACAGCAGTGAGTCAGGGGAAGCCTTCTTTTTGACAATATGACTTGGAAAACACTAATTTCTTAAAATCATGAAGGTGACAAATGGATTCAGCTAATTCCTGTGATCTTCTATTAGCTGTCCTTAGCCTACATCTGCTATCAAAATTTTCTGGGCAAGAATAGCCTCCATGGAGCTGAGGCTGGGGGGCTTGTACACGCTCCTTTGGAATGCCGCTCTTGAGGTCCAATTGTCCCTGAACCCACCCTTCTCCAGCATTTTTTGTGTCCCAAGAAGCTAAGCTGAGGCTCAGCTCTAAAAAGTGTCCACATAAAACTCTGTAGATGGCATGTGTTTTCAATCTCTGCCATAACTGCAGCAACAGATTCACATTTCCATCATGTCAGCTCTGCTTAGCATGCTTTCACAGTTTCTTTTTTGTCACACCACTGACTAACCTGACAGACACTAACACAGCATAAAGCAAGGTAACCATTGAAGAGATTGAGAGATATTAAACAAAATACATTTCAGTGAAACTCATAGCACTCTAACTTCTTTCCGTCCCTTCTCTTTTTTCTTGAGAAGAGTGCAGGTGGGGAGAAATGTGGTATTCGAAACCAGAAAGGGCCTTAAAAGCAAATAATGTGAATCCCTCAGTCCAGTAACTTGAAAGCTGGCCTTTATTTTGGAAAGTATCCAGCAGTGCCAGTAAGCTGAGAGAGAGGGGAAGAGAGGACCTCAGTCCTAACCAGGGCCCTTCCTGCGCTGATGATGTAGGCACTGCCACAGCTCAGTGGAGAATCCCCACAGATGACTCAATGAGACAGACAACACTTGTTCGTTACAATCTTAATTTTCTTCCCTTTATGCTAAACATGAATCTCTTCTCTCCCCAGAACAAGGTCAATGTTGTGCCCTTCCTTTCATTTCCTCCCCTGACCTCTATTTTGAATATTGCTGTTAAAGTATGATGGCCTAAAAAGTCCTCTTCATTTGTACCCATAAAGTGATCAACATTTTGGGGCATCAGAAGGAAAATGACGCTGCTATCCACAACTTTCAACCCTTTTCCCTGACTCTGACTCAGGTTTTCCAGCGCCACGACTCCATTTCTTTCTTGTCTCCTTGGGTATTTTATACACTGTGATGCAAGCAAAGAACGCTGGTTATGATATATTTCTGCTTTAAGTTACTCTAGTTTTCTTAGTAGGCCTTTTGCTGAGGAACTGCTAATTCCTTCAACCTAAGTCTCATAATGATAGTCTTCCTGAAAGAAAGAAAGAAAGAAAGGAGAAAAAGAAAGGTAGAAAGGACAGAAAGAAAGAAAGAAAGAAAGAAAGAAAGAAAGAAAAAAAAGAATACAAACAACTTGGTTAGCATTATGACAAAGATGTACTTCAAAACTACAGAAATGTTCACAAACTCCTGCACCAAAACCTAGCTATGATTAACCAAAACAAAGCTATTCTATAGAATTATTAATGACAATAAGGGGTAAAATTACAATCAAGTTTCCAGTGATTCCACAGTAGTGCAGCTCCATTACCTTGGTATCTCAGTAAAGAAACCTTAGACATCTATTTAAAATTATTTTTCCACAGAGATACTCTTATGAAATGTCCATAAATTAATTAACACAAGTGTGATACTGCCACTTTTTTGCTTTCACAGAAATGGGGTCTACAATGTCTGTTGGGACACAGAAAATATCAGATTTTGCAGCAAGAAAAGCTTCTCATTTTTGAAGTTATCTTCTAACTCAAGCTAACTGTATCTTTCTGCTTTAGTTTGATTAAAGCTCTCATATGTGCCTTTAATTTCCTGACTTGCCCTGGACTTTACATGTATTTTTTGAGGTTTCATTTCAACCTGCTTTCCCACCCTGGATACTTCAGACTCTTTTCACAGCACAAAAATACATCTTTTTTGGCGCTAGCCTTTCAGAACACCTTCTGGTGCTCACATTTCAGCGTTGACTCATCTCTGTGACGTCCACTATTATCTGTCCTATCATTTCTAATTCATGCCTTACAGCATTATGATGTATTTTTCCTTCCACACTGATGGACAGATGTGGTTTGAAAGAGAGAAGTGATAGAAAATAAAGGGCTTTCCTACTGATCTCATGTCAGCTGGATTACTCCACGATGACACATTTTACATCAGAACCCCCACCAAAACCAGAGGAAACCTCTGTTCACTCAAAATTATCAGCCTTTCTTTAGCTGGATGTCCTTAATCACCCTTTGTTAATTGGCTACATTCCCACTCAGTGCTGTTCTATGCATATTTTTGTACTTTTGCAATTTCAGCGGTTAAAGTTGAGCCATTTCTCTATGAAATGTCTATAAAACATAAGCTCTAAAAAGCTGCTTACATGTCAGGAGTAAGTCTTACTGATATAAAGACCTCCATTCCCATTTAACGGCACCTGTTACCAGAAGGCTCACACCATGCAGATTTCTCTTACCAGAAACTAGACTAACCCAATAGGTTCTGCCTTCAGGAACAGCAACGCCCTAACACAAGGAGTTTCTTTACAAGAGATAGAAGAGTGGATAACAGATGGTAGTTAACAGACCTGAAATGAGTAGCAAGAGAGTAGGATGTGATAAAAAGGCATTATTTGGGGACACAGAAAAGAGACAAATCATTGACAAAAGCAATCTGAGGACAGATAGCCTGCCCAGGAAATAACAGGAAAACATCTTACGTTGTCACCTACTGTTGTCGTGCAATTGCCTGATAGCCTCATCCCACTGCCATCAGCAGTGACCTGTGCAGATGTTAGCACTCTTGTTGCTCAGCACTCTGCTCCCCAATTTCCTACTTCAGTGTGACAAGTACTTCATGTTCTGATCATAACTCAGCAAGAGGTGTGTTGCTCCCACCAACACTCCTGATGGATAGGTCTTTCACAGTTCTCCTGGATATCACATCTGTGAGATATCCTGGGCATCAAACCCATTGGTACAATGTTGGAGGAATTCCTGACAAAAATTGAATAAAATTGTGGTGACCTACAAGGCAAGCCTGAAGGCATCACCATTGCTTCTTGGTGGCCTACAACACTGGGAAGGTAAATTATTGCATGCTAACATTGTGTTTGGCTCTTCCTGTGAACTACAGTGGAGGCAGCCTCCCAAAGCTAGGGACAACAGTGGAGAGGAAGACCAGCAACATCCAGTCCACTCTCCTGTGGGCTGCAGACCTCCATGACAGCAGGTCCAGGACAGGGGGAGTTTCTGGCCTCCCATCTTGCACAGCCCATGGGTCAGTAAGCACCACTGCACAGACTGCTCTCTCCTCAGCTTGAGCTGAATCAAGGATTCAGCCCCACATTTGTGTTCTGCTCCAGGTCTGAGGAGCTGCTTGCCATTTTGGAAATTTGAGGGCAAGGACACCAAATGGAGTCTGGTCAGCAAGAGTGATTCACACACTCAGACAACTGGACTGATCTGGTGGACCATGTTTGGGAAAGGGAAAGCTGCAGAGAATCAGCTTTGCTCAGCAGCAGGTGATGTAACGTCTCTGGAATGCAAGATGGGCAGAGAGCTCTGATGCATCCTCTCTCTGTCACAAGAACAAGAACTGGGAATGGAGGATATTCATACAAACGTGGGAAAAAGCAGAACAGAGGGAGGAAGGAACAAGCAGACGGGGAGGAGGAGGCGCTGAAAAGCGGCAGGGGAACATCTCTTTCTGGGAGAGAGTAGAAAGGATTTTGCGTTGAGGAAAGCTGTCGCCAGTTATTTTTGTACAGATTTTAAAGTTCACCAAACCCAGCTCTGGAAGTTGCATGTTGTGTTTTTGGCTGGCAATATCAACATACCATATGGAGAAGCCTCAGTTTGAGCTTTACAATATTGTTTGGATTTGATATTGACGTATTTTCATTACTGAACCTGCCTTAAATTGTATGTTCTTTTATTTTGATGTATGATGGGTGAAATAAACCCATAAAACAAAAAAGCAAAACCTAGAAACAAAAGAAGAAATGCACAGGGAAATGATTTTATTTTTAATTAGACCTGAAATTCATTGACTTTAGCATCCTATCTTTAACAGGATCTACCAGATATGGCAGATTCCAGACAAGAGGAAGAAGCAAGAACTACTATACTGCTGTAGATATCACGAATGCTGTTTCTCCATCTGTTTGTCCCATTATTATTGGACTGCTTCCCTGTTTTAGGGATTTGCTGAACTACTGGGGTAAAGGGAGGAACAGTCTAAAGATAGTCCTTACATTTACTGGTATAATAAGAAATGAAGGGCAACAGCTCCCACCTTCTATGCTCTGCGAAGATCCCTAGCAGAAAATAATCTGGAACAAAAACTTGGAATGGATGAAAGCATAGAGGCTGAAGAGACTGAAACATATGGGAAGAGAAGAATTGGAGGTCCCAGAGACACAGGAACTGAAACCACTTTCTAGTTTCTCAACTTGTACATTGTAACATTTTATTCTGCTGAAATTGTGCCCTATTTACTTTGAAAAGCTCAGGGCTTTTTCACTCCAGATCACTGATCACAGCTGCCAAAGGCAAGACTGTCAGGTAATCAAATGCCACACAGCTAACCTGCTGACCTGATCACCGCGCTTGGCGTTGGAGCCTGGGGACCCGACCCAAGCTGAGGAGAACAATCATGGCCTTTCAGGTCAGCCCAGCTATTGCCTGAATGGAGCTGCTGAGGAAGAGCATGAAAAGTCAGAAGGTGGGTGCAAGTCTCCAGCCATGAGAACCACTGTCGAGAGAGAAGGGCAGCTTATTTTGCAGACCTATCATGCTGTAAGGACATCAGTTAATTACATGGACAGTTGTCCAAGTGGAATATGAGACTCCCAAGAAGCATCCTCTGAGCCACATGGAGGAGCTGCAAGAATACAGGGGAGGCCAACTTCACGAGGCCAAACCAAGCACTTTTATAAATGAACCTGGTGTTGGGGTTTGTTTTGGTTTGGTTTAAATAATATACTAAGACTGTAGACTTTTTAGAACACGAATACTGTTGACTACATTCTTGTTGTGCTTACCACTTTGTGTCCTTGTCCCAGATAGGATCTCTCATTGCTACTGCAATATGAAATCCAACATCCAACAGTATCCAGCAAACACCCTGGGCTAGATTTGAGCCCAAAAGCTGTGCAGTGAAAGATTTTGCATTTTGTAAACCTCTCTTCAGCCAGCCTTGATACTTTTTGCTACAACCTGCATTGTAATAAACTATACTTTCCTCTGCTAATTACTGTCAGCAACATGAAATCAAGCAGTAGTAAAAAGTCCTCCTACGCATCTCTTCCTCCTCCTTGCAAGCCCACGCTGCACCAAACTAAGTATTTGCATTTTCAGAGAGTGTTTGCCTGAAATGTAATTGAAGACATACAGCTCATCTGTTTACAGTAACAAATTACAGTAATTTCAGTGAGGCTTTCGTGACAATTCCACTCCTAACGTGGCTATTTTTGATATGCAGTTAAAATACAAGAAAGATGCTGGTGACATGATCAGAAAGCTTGCAAATATGTTAGATTAAGAAGGAATACTGTAGTAATCTTTGCTATAGATATAAGAAAAGCTATACTGAAAAGAGAGGCTCTTTTCCCTTCCTGGGACTCCAGATGAGGTAATTATGAGTACGTGATTGCAGCACTGTACCGTGTGATACCACACCTCTGTAGCTGGTGTGGGTCAAGCTGTGTGCGGGAGAATGCCGCTAGCCATGATCCTGCTCCAAAACCTCTCTTGGACACTTCTCTAGCAGCAACTCCTGTACTCCCTTCCCTTAACATCTCCGTCTATTCCTTAGCTGCTCTCCAGGCTACAGAGTATATCCATCGTCCAGGTAGCAGCAGGAGCCATGGGACACAAGTTCAAATTGCTGCTTGATTCACCTCATGAGATCTTCTACCACTGGTTATGGCCTCTGGTCATTTATTAGAGCCTGGTAACATGGGGTTCCCAGCAATCTGCTGCAGAGTCAGAAACATGAGAACCTTTTTTCACCGGTCACCTGTCACCACACCTTGCAGAAAACATGGTGCTGGTAAAATTTAGAAAGAAGTGCAGACAGCAAAGGCAGTTATTCCAATATGGTTGGAATCAGAGGTTCTCCAGGGAAACAGCTTGCTCATTACACTGGGCACTGACAGAAGAACTTAGAGACCACTGACCTATGCACAACCAGGTCTCAAATCTCCCTGTAGATATTCACTGGAGGAAAAAGTTCCATCACATTCAGTATTTTCAGGCTTTTCCTGTACAAGTCGGAAAAAGGAAAGGGAAAAGGCATAGACTCATTTTTAATTTACACTGAAGGTCACAACTAAAAACTGAAACTATACCTTGAGGAAGAAAAAGGAGGAAAAAAAAAAAAGTGCTCTTGACTTAGGCTTTGGTTTATGTGATTGATATTCCACTAGCCTGCCTACTTGCTGCTCGGTTCCTCATACTTTAATGGTACTTCTGAAAATTTTTTCCACCTCTGCTTGTGCTGGAGTTGGAGCAGTGGGAAAGAAAGAAAGAAAAAAAAAAACCAACCTGCTGCTGAATACTCAACACTGTCACTGTGCCCTCCTTTCTACTTGTAAGAGCATTTGTGCAACACCAACCCAGCTCTGTCATCTCGTAATCTTTAAAGGTATTTATTACCACAAGCACTGTTGAGGTAGGAAGCGGTCATATCGTCCCCATCACAGAGCAGACTGAACTGCTGAGGGATTAGATAATTTTCCCAAAGACACCTGAGACAACTCAGGTCTGCCACGACAAGGCACAGTGCTATGCCACCTACCAACTGGTCTGGCTGAACTCTGTCCCTTTCTATTTTCTCCCATGCTTTCAGAATATCCACCAATTTATTCTCAGTTTTAAAAGTAATTAAAACAAACATTATTTGTACAAATAACAGTTTTTAAAAATCTGAAGTCACAGCCGAGTACATTAAATCTTGAAAATATTAAAAGTCATTCTGGTACCCAAATTCTCCTTGAATTTCACTAAATGCTTTGTTGCATTTCTTTATCCTAATTCAATTCTCCCACAAATTCTCTCTAATTTTCTGTCCAGAGATAACCTGAATACGAGATGTGTTTAGGTCTACTAAGCAACCTTACATTTGGAGGAACACTAGAAATGCTAGTTTGGTTCCATCAATATGGTTATCCTCTCTAAAATCCATCTCTCTATAAAACCCTCACCTGCTAGAGTCAAAAGATACCAGCTTCAAAGGGGCTGAGACAATTCAGTATGTGCATTAATGACCAATGTCACATTCACTGCAATGGCACCTTCCTCTCTGCATAGTAAGACCTTCTCTGCTGTCTTCAGTTAGCAACTGTCAAAGGGAAGAAACTGGCTAAAAGAGCTTCAAGATCTTAAAAACAGGCCATAGTCCAAGTCCTATTAACAGATTGCTGCTGTTAGAAAAATTATTTCTTTTCATCATGAGGAACAATATGAAACCTTGATGAAATTATGTAGATAATAGCATATAGCAAGTGTCACTCAGCTACTCTAACCCCACCGAAGTAGCCCAGTTATTCTTACAAAGCTGCTAATCAAGCGGAGACAAATGGAAAACACAGTTGACCGTGAACACATGCATAACTATCAATTAACATACTAAGTGTACACATAAAATAGTATTTTTGTAGCCATGCGGCTATCATGAGCTGCAAAAAGTTTCAGTACAAAAGTAGCCTGACAAGATAGTAAAGCAGCATCTTATAAGCAGAAGACAGCCCTAGAGGAAAGACACTGAATTCTGACACCTGCATCAGAAAAAATAGGGCTTCACACCTTTCACTCTTCAAGCAACAACAGTTTATATGCAGATGAGACATAAACAGAAAATTTCTTCAAAAGCCTGGAATTGTCCCATTTATAAGGCAGATTAATTGACCTGGGGAAATTCAGGTGAGCAAGAGAGTAAAGCAGCTTTGCAAAACTGACTATAACTTTCAGATTGGTAGATTTCAGTTATATTTTTGAACATTTTTTTCCCCATCTCTGACCTTCTGGCCAGAAATTAAATACTGATCTTCAGGAGAAACAGCCAGGTCAACTTTTCTGCACTTATCTGAACCCACTCAGCACAGGGGAGGAAGGATGGTTCTGTGGCTAAGTCAACTGAGAGTCAGATTCTATTCCTGTCTTCTTCTGTGACTGTGGGTGCCTAAAAAATATAAATCATTCCTCTGATAAATGAGAGGCTGCAGAGGAATTTAATTCATCAGTGTGTGTGAGCATGCTCATTAGCATACAACAAAATCTCTATGTGCAAAACATCTGTGTGTTTTGGAGGCTCACCTTACCACTGCATTTGAGTTCAAGCTATAAAATTTATGCCAGATCTCAGACACGCCCCATACTCAGGTATGCTGTTGCAAAGATAGGGTCAGTGTGGACAGTGGGATACAAGGTGGATTGTACTGTTCTGACACCATTAGTCCCAAAGTTTTCATTTGGACCTCATACAGAATTTTACTTTTTAAAAAATATTACTCAAGTGAAAAGTGAAATGAAGATACTGGCCTGGCAGACAAGTTATCACTGTCTATAACCAACAATGTCCATAATAAACATGGGAAGCAAGAGGCTGTGAAGCATATATTGCTTCAGCTGCATTTTTACCTGTATTGCCTACAGGCACTTCACTTTCCTATCTCTCACCTATTTATATTGTGTCTACAAGAGTATGTGAGCTGGTGGTAAGCTCTGCTATCTGTCATACTTTAAATTGGAAGGGAAACAGGGATTCTCCTACAACAAATAAATTGAGGTAGATAAATCCTTAAAATGAGCCAGCACCTGACACAGAGCCAGAAAAGTCTGCTCTGCCTGCCTCTATTTCTGTAGCATACCTCTAGAGAGACGGCTCTGCTCCAGTCCACTGCAGAGTTCATTAGGGAGATGCTGCATGATGCATCAGAGGTAGGTGTGCGTGGGAAGCAAAGTTCATAGTTTCACAAAGCATTTTGCAAATGCTTTTCTAAGCATGTGTAGTATCATTTGTCTCAGCTGTTTAAACCTTTGCATTCAGAGCTCTGCTCACCACAGTACTTCAAGCTACACAAGAAAAATTTAATTAAAGCTTCATAAATATTTCTGCAAAGAAAGCTAAGTGAATTCCGTGCAAGCAAAAGGAACCAAAACTGACTGACATTTCTATGAGCTGAATACCCTGGTTTACTTACAAAACAGTCCAAGGGCAAACACAAAGCCAATTTTCCTCCTACACAATGTATGTCAACCTGAGGAACCTTCTAGGAAATGCAGAAAAGAATGCATCCATTCATTAATTCATTCATTCATTCATTTTCTGTCCTGAGACTACCAGCTAAGAAGATGTAGCTGGGGAGGAAAAAACAAAATCTCTGTGTGAGGCCAGACTCCTGCCTATTACAGGCCTAATGAAGGCCACTACATTATTTTAGATGATCTTTAAAAAACAAAACAAACAAAAACAAAACCAGAAGGCTTTCAAAACCAAGCTTTCTAATAGGGAGAGGATACACACACCCACCTATCCTGTCCTTAGATGCTTCCTTCAAGGAGAATAGCACAAAGAAAACTTACATTGCTGATAGAGCCATATGAACCTTTTCAACCTCCAGATACATTAGGAGGGAAGTGACATTTACAGCCCTATTGAAAACAGAAATAAAGAAAAGCAATGAAGAGACCAGTTGTTTCCCCTGCCTTCCTTCCTCTCTCGCCTCCCCCTAACTCATATACCCTCCAGGAAGAAAGATTTGACTCTCCTTTGACTTTTCAGAACAGCTGGTCTCTCTCTAACAAATGTGATATGCAGAAGAGGAAGCTTAGGAGTGATCGAGCTGCTGAAGAGACCCAGCAGACCTCAGGGCATCACCTCCCTCTGTTGGAGAAATCCAGCCCTTCCTAAATGTCAAAGTTGAGGCATTTCCCCACAGCAGTTGAGGGAAATCTCTGTTTTGTGGGATGTATATTGCTACTACTTCTCACCATTGCTCAAATCCCACTCCCTGTTTGATTTCAGGAATGGAGGGACAACCCAGGCACTGCTGTTTCGACCATTACACCACTGACAACTGCTGTGAGCCTTACACACAAGGGCCTGTGATTTTAGGTAGATATTTTAAAGTTGTTTCTAACAAGCAGTATTTTCTTACTTCTTTAGAGATGTGTCATTTGCTTAGTTATTTAAGCAGTGTTAGGTTTCCCTTAAGCAAAGGGAAGCAAGAATTTCAGATCAGAACAAGAGCTGATTAATTTCAAACCAGATTCATAAAAAATGCTCTCATGTCAAGTGTTGCAATGAGTGGGGAGAGCCCCACTATTCTGCACAGCCAAGAAAGACTTTCAGAGTTAATAGAGGGAGGGTAAAACCTACGGCAGGCTGCCCACATCATTGTTCCACATTAGCAATAGTGCAAAACGAGAGCTACAAAAAATGTCAGGGCAAGCAGAGGGACATTGTGGTCATTGAGGGTTGCAGGTGGCAGTTAAAACCTGTCAGAAAAATGCTGTGTACACTCCTTAAGCAGCTCAGTTCAAAGAGCAATTACAAAACACTGCAAGAATTGCACATTCCTCAAGTGGTTTCCAAAGCACTGGCCTCAGCTAAGACCAGGAGACCAAAAAACTACTTATGAAGGAGCAGATGGGTCTCTGAATGATGCTCCACCCTCAGTATCAAAGGTGGAACAGGGTCTGCAGCAATACTTGTCAGAAACGTTGTCCAGCAGACTGAATGACAAAGGGGGACGCTTTAATTATTATTCACAGCAGCCACTTTTTGTGAGAGCTCCTAAGTTTCTTGAGATTGTACCCAAAGCCCATTGATTCTCCAGAGAAGTCACTCTTCGAAATGCCTCATCTTAAAGCTCCCAATCATAAATCTGCCTCCACTGTCCCTGCATCCAGGTGGACAACTTGGACATCATTGGAACAAGTCACTGATCTCTATACCCAGCTTAGTGATGCAATTGAAGTGCCAAATTTAGATCTTAATGTTTCTATAAACTGGGAGATACTCGGACGCAAGATCTGAGCCCTGTCTCCTCCTTCCAGCAGATGTGTGAAAAAGCTAGCTTGAGAGTTAGGCAGTGGCAGCCTATAGTTCAAGCATGTGCTGCCATAATGTACCATGAAATTATCATCTGGCAATGACTTCATCTGTGACCTGAAAACTATCCCCTTCCCCAGGAGAGGGAAGCAATACTGTCCAATCAAAGGCTGTCACTCACAACCAAGTGCAATTAGTCAGTGGCATGTTGCTACTGATAATAGCTATAATGAATTCCAAGCAGAGACACCTTTCCTGGCAGGCTGCTGTTTGGGCTTGAAAAACAGTTTCAGAATAAATAAAACAAAAACAGGAGCCATCACATTAGCTGCTGATTTTTCACCTCCTACTCAAGCACTCCATAGAGATCCACTCTGGGCTCTGTCAAAAGCAAGCAATTACTCTCAATCAGAGATATCTGGCATGGAAGGAGTGACTTAGTGCATTCCTTGGGGTGGGCGGGTATTTTTATACTAATTCCGATAATGGACCTGGCTTGCTGAGTGGGAGAGAACTACTCATTTTCAAGACTACCTCCCAGCCCCCCTTCCACTCCACTCCTTGATTTTTAACATACTCCCACTGCTTTATGACTGGTGCATTACACATAACCAGCTCCTGAGGTGGCTGCTCCTGGGTAACAGGAGAGAATTGCTCACATTCCAACGTTGGGTGAGTTGATTTTCTTTTCTTCTTTTTTTCTTTTTTTTTTGTTTTGTTTGTATTGCGTATAACTCCATGTGTATTACACTGCATTGCAGCAAACTCACATTTTTTCACCCACCTCCCCTCAAATCACACAGTTTAGAAAGGTAACTGAGGATGCCAGGAACAAAGAAATCAGATGATGCCCTGTTGCAGACAGATCTAGCCACAGCTTGTGCTCAGCTTTGCACAGCTGGTCTCAAAAGGTACCAGACTGGTGAGCAGTTATCTCAGACAAAACCAGGACAGGAAAAGAACTGATGTCTGACTTCAGGCTGACACTTCTGACATCTCTGGCCAGGGCCTGCAAGCCAGTATCCTGGGCTGACAGCTCGTCTTGGCATGTACTAGCTTCTCCCCATTTACGCAAAGCCAGCATTTGTATTTCTGGTCCCTTTCACTTGTTGTCAGAGGATGAAGTGAGTCAAGAGAAAGCCTGTGCCAGCAAGCCAAGACCATTCCAGGCACATTCCAGGCATACTCTGGTGCAGACAGCTTGTTCCAAAAGACAGCCAAGACCTAGAGCCCCCCTTTCTACATGCCCAGCTACCTCAAGCCCGTTACTCCCTGCTTGAGTCCACTAAGCTGTGTGTAAAGTGATGTTTTATCTCTACAGTCTTGCAAGAATTTGATGGTGTTTGTAAAAAGCTTTTTTGTTATAAAATACTAAAGAGTACTGTTGTACAAAGTAACTTATTTGCTGGTAAGTTCTTTTTGTTATGTTAATACAATCTGGGAAAATAAATTCATGGTAAATATTTTAACATTATTCCTAGATAACATGCTCCTCTATTAAGCACAGTGGGTCAATTATGCCATGTTATCAGTTATGCTATGTTATCACTGTCAGCCTCACAGCCTAGATGGCATAGAGGTGCTTTCCTGGAAGATGATTTACTAGACCTATTTTTGTTTAACCTAAAAGTTTCCCTTCCTTCCACTTTTGAGTACACATTCTCCAGAATAAAATTAAAGTAGCATTTACCCCAGATTGTTGAACAACAGTATTAGTGAAAACTCTTTCTAGCTCTATGTGTGCTAGACAGCTGGCAACTGTGGATGTCTGTGACATCCAGATAGAGATGTTTTAAGGGGCTGCTACTGACAGTACGTTGCAGCACGAGAGCCTTCAACGTAATAGTTTTGGGTTTTTTTTTAGTACAGAATATCTCTCTTGCAAAAAAGCATGTCCCTTGCCAGCATAACGTTGCCTGCTGTACAACAACTGCATAAAAGCAAATAAATTACAGCAGCACATCCAAATCTCAGCATTCACTACAGGGAAACCTTGTCAGGAAATTTCCCCTATGGGATACATAATACAGTCTTCAAATACATTATCACTAGTAGTAGACAGCTGGAAGTCAAACAGCAGCTATAAAACCCGTTCAGATATGACAGCGGCACCTTACAAATGGGTATTGTTCAACACCTGTTATCAATTCTAGCACTTTATTTTCTCGTCCATTATGAATCACACTGTTCTCCCTGAGATAACACACACACTGAGCAGGTAAGGTAGGTGGCCAAAGAAAGCAAATCTTAGCTCTATATAATTCCACAATTAAGGTCATTAGTCACATCCTTGTTCTTATAATTTAAAACAATGCAGAAGAAAGGAAGGAGCTACCTACCACTGAAAATTTATTTAGATTAAGACAGATAAGAGTTACAGACAACAGTAATCTTTGAATAACTTGGTGTTCAAACTTAAACCAGAATAAAGGCAGGACTGCTGTGATTCACCTTCTTCAAAGATTTGCCTTCCAAGTAAAAGCAGTCAAACTGAAGGAGGGATCATTTCTCTAAAATATTAAATTATTATTAAATATTTTTTTTTAAATTCTAATTGAATATTTTGCAGATAAATCCTCAGATTTTCAGAAAAAAGACAACCCTACTACGAAAAAGAGGAACAGTTATTTCTGAGGCAGAATGTCAGAACAAATATGCAAGAGCAGAAGAGGGGGGAAATACAATGGAGAAGGGGGAAAAGCTTTTAAATTTGTCTGTGCATAAGAAAACAAAAATTACGCACTCTTCACAACCTAAACTATGCTGAGTTTTTCTCTGTTATATAAATTTAGGCTTCCAATCCACAGTCAGACCTACATTAGCATCACAACACTGAGTCACTCAGCTGACTGACGCAGACATACTGAGTTCTCCAGCTGAAGAATTTAAGCCTTTCCCTATTAAAAACAGAAACAGTCTTCCTTTTTTTTTTTTTTTTTTTTTTTAATAAAAATATTGCTCCTCTTAGGACATCAACAGCTTTAAAATAGTGTAGTCTAAATGTTGTAACACAGAAACTAAATTATCTTCTTGGACAACAACCAAGGTGCAACCTGAAAACCAATGTTACCTTCTGTGACAGCCTGGTCCGTTTAAAGTTTAACATTTTTTTTTACTCCTCTGTGCAACTTCCCATGAACAAAGTAGAAGCCTATCCCATGAACTGTGGTAATGGGAAAAGCTGCTGCTAACGTACTATGATGCCCGACTACTGCATATCAGTTTTAGTGTGAGAGATTAAGAAATAATCCCTGATGTGCAAGTATTCCTGGAACCCTTGAAGCCTGAAAGTTAGTTAGCTGTGAAAGGCTAATGAATATCAAAGGTACTAACAAAAATGGTATTTTGTAAGTTGCTTCAAGAAGTTCTGACCACAGTAGTTGCCATAATGATGTCTCATGTTATCATGTATTTCAAATGAAGAGGATTTAAATGAAAAAATGCAACCCAATTGCGTATCTCGCCACTGGTTAACCAGCAGTTCGTCTTTTAAGCCACTATTAATAAGCTAAGAGCAGCTCTTCGTCATCCTAACAGAGAGCACTTTTCCATTAAAAAGTCACTTGCCCATAAATCAGAGCTTATCAAAAGTAACGTTTGACGTGCGCAAGCAGAGGAGTAAGAGAAGAACTCAGCGAGCGAGCAGCAGGCTAAATGAGCGTACAGAAGCGTGCTATACGCTGGACCAAATGTGCGTATCACACAGAGATTCAGCAGAGGTAATGACATCTTTTCTTGCCAGGCATTAAGACCCCATTAACTGGTGAATCATTCTACCATCTGCAAAAAGCAGGTCCTTCCTTCTCCCTCCCCTCACTCAGGACAAGTAAAGGGGAAGCTTAAAAACAACTTTCATCACTTTTAAAATTTGTCCTTATGAGCAGTTTCATTGTCTCCCTTGGTGATATCATTGGTGACATCCCCCGTTCTCTCTCAACGGGATTTTATTGCAGTGTAATGTAACATGCAGAGACCAACAGGTTTCCAAGCTGCATATACACCAACATCCAAAATGACAACCAAAACTGACACCTTTGAAGACAGCTGCATAGAGACATAGATGGTTTCATGCTCATTGCCATTAAGCAAAGCAGCACGCATTTTAGAGCCAGGATTGAAAATTACAACAGAACATTGAGTTGGGAGACTAACAAATAAAACTGAATCTAGCTACCTGCTAAACCCCCAGTCATTTTGCAATTTCCAGAGGCCACAGGAATATTCTGGCAGGCCAGGTACAAAGGAGGGCAGGTTTGTTTGCAGGTCAGCACCCAGTACACGTATTACTTGGTGGTTTGGTGTTCTGGTGCCAAGAAAAACCTAGCCAAAGAAGGAACTCAAGTCGCATGTCTATCTCAAGCTGCCATTTGATAAATCACTTGCCAGGAACTGCTTCTCTTCGTTGTTGTAAGGAGGCAAATTAGTCACTCATCAAGATGGCCAGACCCAGGACCGTTACAGTAGTGAGTTACTGGTTCAAAAGTTACTGTGAATGTTGTTCCCCAAGAATTTCCTTAGTAGCAGCTACATCCCACATCGTTCCCACCAGAGCTGGTACAGCTGTCTGGACGCCCACACTGGCAACAGGACAACTGATCCAGATGCGGAAAAAAAAAAAAAAAAAGGTATTTTTTGCTGTGCTAGCATCATGAGGAACCTGGCATGAAAGCTGGTTAACATGACTTCAGCAACATTGCTGTGAAAAGCAAAACCACAGCCAAATGATCTGTTTTAGCAAGGAAGTTGATTATTTTTTTTAAAGCTGATTTTCAAAATAGTTAAAGCTACAATTCAAACACTGTGTTAGGCATTATCTCCTCCCTCACCACCTTTTTTTTTTTTTTAAACACTCATCTGGCTTCCAGATCAAAATGAGAGTGCCACTAATGGTCTTGAAATCAGTTTAGGGGGAGAAAAAAAAAAAAAACACACACCAACAAACCAATTCAGACAGTCTAAGTGATTTCGCAGAAATTTACAGAGCCTTTTTCAGACTTATAAACAACAGCCCACAATAAGCTGTTGCCCCTAAGAATTACCTCTAAATCTCTAAAACCTAGGGTGGTTCCCTGCCCCAGGCCTGGTGAAGAACAAGGGGGGATGGAGCCAGTTCAAACACCCTCCCACCCTAGTCTGTTACTCACATTCAGGCTCCAATTTCTATCAAGATAAAAAGATGTGAGGGTTGGACTAGATGACCTTTAAAGGTCCCTTCCAACCCAAACTATCCTATGATTGGAAGAGAAAAGCATCACAGTGCTGAACACCTAGTTTTTCTAGTCATTTCCCTTAAGTCCTGTATCTAAATAAACAAGAAATGAAACAGGAGAAGAGGGAGGTTCTGGCTGCAGTTGCACCGATTTCAAGAGCTTCACACTGAATTGAACAAGAGACTCATAAAATTGTTGTTAGCTGCCTGGTGCAACTGAAGGATCATTTCTATCTCATGAAGAATGAATTTTGCAGACGACATGTTTTTGGGACTTACTTTGTTTTTCTGTACAGAGACAACAATGAACTTAGCAAACTGTAGTTCTTGTTTAGCTAACATGCAAGCTTACCCATGCTTCATTATGGCATGTAGCACTTGATCTCTTCTTCACTTTACATTATAAAGAATGCATCCATAGTTTTTTGTTTTGTTTTGTTTTGTTTTGGCTTTAAAGGGAGCATCATTATGTGCAGTGCCAAGAAACCTGACTAAGACACTTTTAACTCCAGGAACTTGGAGTTGGTTTTTTTTTTTGTTCTTTCCATTTCCTTATTCTAAGATTCCACAAATAATCTATTAATAACTTATTCAGTGATTTATGTTCCCTTTCTTGATTACCACTTCCATATTTCACGAAGGCTGCTGCCAGCAGCAGCTGCTCAGGCAACTTAGATGATGCTGTTTGTGCTCTCTGATGGGATCAGTACCTCAGCGTTGCACTCATGGCAGTCACCACTGAAGAAGCCTCTGTGTCACTGGTGTGCCATGGACATCACCTCTTCATTGGATTTCTCCTTCCCTTCCCTGCCATGTCCTCAATTACCTTCAGCTTATATGCTTGTTCTTCTAGTTTCCAAACACTGTCCTCACTATGGCCACAACAGTGGACGTAGGAATTTGGAGGGGAGTGGACATCTTGCTGTTCTCTCTGGATGCCAGTGCTTCCCTCAAATCACTGTTTTGTTAACTGCACAGCAGCTAAGCTAATGCCTCAGTATTAGACTCACAGGTTATTAGAATTATATAGGGGGAAAAGGATATACACAGCAAGAGGAAGTGTTAATACAGGGTGATTTCTCATTTGAAAAGAAAAAAAAATGCAACCCCCCCATTTTTTTTGGTTAAAAAAAAAAAGTAAAAACCACTGCAGGGAGCAAACAACTTCCTGCGCAAGCGTATGTGGCAGCTCTCCCTCTGGGAAAAGTTTTTATTTTTCTCTTCGTCATTTATCAACTCAAACCTCCACGTCCTCCTCACCCTTCAGCGGCTGCTAGTTCACATGGAGATTTGTGATGTGATCGTCACCAATGCATCTCACGAGGCTTTATAATGCCACCTTAATTTTCCACTCTGACCAACTCTCTCCCTCTTAAACTTCCCACAGGGCAAGTATTTGAAAGAAACAAAAGAGGAGTCAGTCACCTAACTTCACATTTGCAATGAGTGGCTGCAGCCTGAGCTGAATCAGAGCCTTTTGAAATTGAGTCATTTTGTCTAGTTTGCTCTAATGTGATAAGCTAGACAGGATAGAAATTCTATATATTATTACACAGAATTATTTCAAAACATAGAGCTAAGATAAAAGCAGAGTCCAGGGAGGGCTAATCTGTGCCTGGCAGCCCACACTTTAATCACATGCCGATTACTTTGTTAGTCATCTCTTCATCAGTGCTCTCAACCCACTCCTGCTCCTCCTCCAGTAAACTTTAATTAACCAAAGAAACACTGGAGTTACTCACTGGGAACAGAGAAGCACTAAAATGGAGGAGCTGAATGCCTCTCATCACAGGTGAGAGTGAATCAGTTTGGAGGTAGAGGAAAAGCCAACTCTTTAAACTAAAGCAGCAGGAACACCTGTCTGTGAGCAAACATTTTGAAACAATCCAAAAGCAAGACTTTTGAACCATTGCTTTGTCATGTTTCTTTCCCTGGCATATGCTTTTGGGATAGCAGCTGGTCTTTTACAATAAATAAAATCGAGAAAAAAGCAAATAGAACAACACGAGTCACCTGCTTGCAGAATTCACCAAAATCACTGCTCTTCATTTGCTCTGCATTATCCTTACTCTGATGGAACAATTGTTAGCCATGTGGTATATTAGGTTATGATTCTTGTTAAAAGAAATGGAGAAATGGGTCCTGATGGGATGCACCCGCGG
>NW_010125935.1:39379-49321 GCF_000699245.1 Pterocles gutturalis | reverse complement strand
ACATTCTGTGATTTTGTGATTCTGTGATAATTTTGTTCTTGATGTACACAGACTGTGACTATACTACCCCAAAAAACAGAAAACAGACTAACCATATCCCCATGGTTCAGAACTTTCTGCCATTTGCAACACCATGGCTTGACAGAGAAAATCTTTATCAAGAAAATGCAGAAAAGCAGAGTTGTATGATCAGGATTGCCTATTACAGTGAAAGTTCTGTTTTTACAACATTTCGTACAACAAAACCAAAAGCCTTTCTTTTATGAAGCCAAGAGATGTATCACATTAGGATGATTTCTGTAGTTACACTGAGAATTTATTAATACATTGGAAACAAGCAAGTCAACAAGCAGAAATAATACAAATTATAAAATGTGTTTTACAAACTGTTTAGCAACCACAGAGAAGCCTATAATTAAGGAACAAACAGAATGAGTGCCACTGAATTTAATCTTGCTGGTATCAAAACAGATGAAAGGGCATCATGCATTACTATTGTTTAGAGCTGTAAAGTCTGGCTTTTCATAAAGTAAAGGTAAGGTTGTTGCAAAAAATCCATGGTGAAGTTGGAAAAAAATGAATTATGAAATAATTAGAAGAATATGGTTAAAAGGATAATTAAGAAAGCAAATAGAAATACTGAAGGTTGAATTTCCAAACACTCTTTGATCTACAACAAAGGTTTTTCAAAAATACATTTTCTACGGTTACTCAAAATAAACTCAGAAATGGAGGGGACCAATCAAGGAAATGGTGCACTTGTAAAGAGCCCATGTTTTGCCTTGTGCGTGAAAGAGAAGGAGATGTAATCATAAAATCATGGGCAGTGACAACAGCAAAAAGAGATCAGGAGGAGAGATGGCAGGCAAGTCTCCATGGATGAGGCTGCAAAAACTGGATGCTAAATGTTGTTTTCATGCAAAGTCCTGAAGCGCTTTTGTAGAAGAGTTTATTGACCTTTCACTAGTCCCATAGGCAAAGTGAAATATCAGCCAGCTCTGTCTCTGCCAAAATGAAACAAACACACTCCAGGTTTGGACTATTTATGGTCTTCCATCGTTAGTCTACAGCGAAAAGAAACTCTATCATCACACAGCTAGATTAAATAAAAACAGAACCACAACTTAACAACAATTTATGGTCAACAATTTTTCTGTTCACATTGGGGTGGCAATCATATTTTGCTTCTCTCCGTTCACTGCCGTAACACTTCAGCTTGACAACCCCTGTGGCTCTCTGTGAGTCAGTGAAGTTACACCACTGTAAAACTGCAGAAGTGCAAAAGAGACTCCAGCCCTTTTTTACTGACTGCAGTGGAAACTTAAAATAACTAGTATCAAAAAAATCCTTCTCTCCCTGTTGCAAGTACGAACTGTTGCCAGGATAAAAGCATAAGAAACTATGGGTTTAAATTGAGTTTCTTCTGTGAAGTCTACAAGTGATTCAACAAGACAGACATTCAAATTACACTAGTCCTGCACGGTTTTACCCAAATCCCCATCTTGTGCATTTTGCATTACTATGTTAGCACCTTTCTATTCCCAGCAAAATCAATGACAAAATTTCCCTTATGAAAAAGACCAAAGCCCCTTGTCAGAGAAGACCTTCTCCTCTGTCCTGTCCTCTCTCTATCCTTTCTCTTGCAAACTTTTGGGCTTTTGAGGACCATGATGAGTCCTTTAATGTCTGTTCCAGAAATACCTCCAAGAAATGAAAACATACAGTTTTGCAAGCTCTTTCTGTCATCCCAAAACATACTTCTTGCCTCCTTTTCTGGGTGTGTGTATGGCAGAAACATACAGGCTCAAAACACCACCAGAGAGGGAGGGCTTTATATAAATGAGCACAAATCATTCTGAGGTTCTCTGGTCCTGAGCTGTCTGTAACGGAGCAGTCTGAGATATGTTCTGAGAGCGTCTGAAAGATTTCCTGGGGAGGATCTGCCTTCACTAACTGTCTGGCAAAAGAGAGTAATTTAATCATCTAAGAACTGATAGGCAAATGGTCCAAAAACCTGGATACAAAATTATCACCTCCATGAAATGGTAGTGCTATGGATCCAAACAAAGACAGTGAGGATTTCTACAGACAAGCCAAGTTTTGTCTCATTCAGGATTTTAATTTGGTCCCAATCCTGCAATTCTTAACTATATAAGGAAACTAATAATCTGGGGAAGAAATTCTTACACTGCTGACAGATTGTTCCTGTGTGTTAGGGTAGTAGGATCTAAATCTGTACTGTCTGTTGCTGGAGTAGTTGTGCATGGGAGAAGTCATGCAAAATTTTAACAACAAAACAGAAATTGGTTGTCATGAAAACAGAAGATTCTGCCAATAAGGCTAGTGAGTGGTATCTGAAAGACAGTTTTATCATCTGTTTGGAGACAGCAGCATATAGACCTGGACATCTTCATCAGGTCTATAAAGGCTTACAGCTAATATTCTTACAGAGATGTGCTGACTCTGTGTCACATTCTGTTCTGGGGGCCATACATAGGAGATTCTGGGATCTGTGTCCGTGCATTAATCTGTGTCACTCTTTTAGACCAAACACAAGACTTGAGCCACTGTCACATTTCTCAGTTTGTTTTTACAATATCCATTTCTTTGTAAAAAAGATTCCAGAAAAAAAAAAAAATATTTTTTTAATAAAGAAACAAGTAGTTACTGTATATAAGAAAGACATTCTTTGTAATGCTTTATGTTCCGAGTTTTTATTAGTACAAAGAAATATAATAACTTGCTTGTGATTCTGTAACTTTGAATTACCCATTAGTTTCACCAGCTGTAGAAAATTTTTGCCTTAGTAGAATTCAGTGGAGGTTGGGACTACATTTTCTCTCTGATACAGATAGAAGGATACCCGAACCATGGTACGAGTTTTGGGTTATTTGGGAGCATTTTGGTTCATTTTTTGCTAGGGAGAAAAAGGAATGTTGGATCTTTCTACCTCAGTACTAAACAGGTACTTGCAATTTATGTTCTTGCAAAGGCAAAATTAAATTTACAAGCCACCTTATAGTGTTCTTGTAAATAAGCAGCAACCTCCTGAAATGACCAACTCTCTGTCACTTACCATGTCTCTGAAAAATGGTCCTACAGTACTGCCTTTGCAGACCACGGTATAAACACATGTGCAAAAGATAGTGATTAATAGAGAAGGGATGGAGGTCATTTTATCCCATTTTAGTGATCTCAAAGTGCAAAGTCATTATCTAGGGTCATCCTAAGGGTCTCCACGGTCACTATAATCAATAGCAAGAGGCACCTGAGATAAATCTCACTATCTTCAAGAGCTTCTTTGTGAAAGGCCACATCACCCTGCAGAGCTGCTTACCTCTCCGTAACAGCCCAAGCAAGGAGTGGGTTCAGCCGTGTCAAGATGCCTCTTAAAATTAATGAATTTCACATTTCACATCTCTGATCCAGAAAACTCAGAAAACTCCACAAATCTGTGTTATGGACAGATGTTTTTATTGTTCTTTTTGGGCCAATATACTCTTTCACTTCCCTTTTGGAAAATCAGTAGGAAATAAAAGGTAGGTAAAAACTTAAAGAAATGAATTGCAAAACTTGGGAGTTTTCCTGGTGGTTGTACCACCTGCACCAAAACTACCCAGACCTCTGGGAAATCCTCCAGATGCTGCTGAGCTCTCCATTGCATAAAGATCTATAAAATAGCCTTTTATATGTGAGATACAGCAACAGGTCTGAAAAAATCAGAGTTAAATTAGTCAGATATCCCCAGGCTCTCCTGCACAATCACGTATTTTTTTGGATTTGTGTGGCGGGGTTTTTGGTAGTGGGGGAGGGGCTACTGAGATGACTCCTCTTAGAAGCTGCTAGAAGCTTCCCCAGCTCCAAGTGGGACCCACCTCTGGCCAAGGCCAAGCTGATCAGTGCTTCTGCAAATAACATATTCAAGAGAGGTGCAGCACATGGAGCAGGCAGTGCATCCCTGACCCCGGCCCCAGCCCCAGCTCCGTCCCACCCAGCCTCCACTGCAGCCCCAACCCCAGCCTCTGCTGCAACCCTGGCTCAGCCACCCCAGCACAACCCCTGGAGCTTGGAGCTTTTCAGGAGCAGCAAAGGAACCTATAGTGGAAAGAGGAGTGTGATATGGGAGAAACAACTGTGCAGACATGAAGGTCAGTGAAGAAAAGGAGGGGGAGGAGGTGCCAGAACAGAGTTTCCCCTGCAGCCCACAGTGCAGCCCATGGTGAGGCAGCTGTGCCCCTGCAGCCCTGAAGGTAACAGTTGAGCAGAGATACACCTGCAGCCCTGGAAGGGTAACAGTGGAGCAGAGATCCACCTGCAGCCATGGAGGATCCCATGCTGGAGCAGGTGGCTGTGACCAAAGGAGGCTGTGACTCCATGAGAGGCACCCATGCTGGAACTGTTAGTGGAGAACTGAAGCCCATGGTAGGGACACATGCTGAAGCAGTTACTGAGGGTCTGCAGCTTGTGGGAAGGACTCACATTGGAAAGTTTGTGAAAGACTCTCTCCTGTGAGAGTGTCCCCACACTAGAGCAGGGGACGACTGCTAGGAGCCCTCCCCCTCCCTGAAGAAGAAGGAGCATCAGAGACAGCATGTGATGGACTGACCACAGCCCCCATCCCCTGACCCCTGTGCTGTTGGGAAGGAAGAGGGAGAGAAATCAGGAACAAAGTCTTTGAGCCCAGGAAGGAGGAAGGGTGGGGGGAAGGTGACCTTTTAAGATGTAGTTCTCTTTCTTATTATCCTACTCTGGTTTTGACTGCTAATAAATCAAGTTGATTATGTTTCCCCAAGTCAAGGTGGTTTCTGCCCGTGACCATAAGTGGTGAGTGAGTCCTCCATGTTCTTGCCTCAACCCACAAGGTTTTTACCTTTTGTCTTCATGATTCCCCTCCACATCCCACGTGGGGGGAGGAGTGAGCAACCAACCGGCTGCATGGTGCCTATTGCTGGTTGGGCTTAGCCACAACACATACCTTGTCTGTCAGCCCAGAACTGGAGGCAGACATATGGCAGGCTTTAAACCAAGTGACAAACAGAAGCCCTGCCAAATCCATGCCACCGTTCCAAGGCCATGAACTCAATGAGCCTTTTGCATCAATAGTTTTCTCTTGGGTCAGTGCGTGACATGTCACTCTGCATGTGAGGAGCTGAGACAAGACTTTGTCGCTTTATTGTCTTGGCCTCTTCCGAAGAATCTCATTATGGACGTGAAGAGCTCGGCTAATGGAGTTTAAAGTGACAGAGTCTTTTATAGTGCAATAAAACCTTTTGAGACGTACTTCAGGGGCTTCTAATTCTCTCTGTAACACAGTAAATATAATGAACGTAAAAATTATCCTTGCAGATGTTGTGGTGTCAGTAACAATAACAAAATCTCAGCACAGCACAGGACCAAAATAGCATCTGGGATGCTGATTCACTCAATTTAATCACACAGTGTTTGAGCATTTACAGTTTTACAGTTTTTGTTTATTGATTTACAGTATTTTAATACGATTACTGTGAAAACATATATGCTGTACTGGTACTTATATGGGACATATACCAATGCCCATCACTTCCCTCATTGCTTTCTGCAGAGTGCTAATTTGCAGCCCTCTGGAGCTCACAGGAAGATTTAACATTAAACAGCCTGCTGCCTAGTATGAGTGGAAGGAGATGACTAATAACTATTTCCCAAGCCCATCAAAAGACCACGAAGCCTTCGAAGACTTTGAAATGAGGGAAAATAAAAAACATAGAATGAAGCCATTTATATTTCTGCTGATTTAAAACCAAGTGGGGAAGTATTAGCAAAGCAACACACTGATCTATCGTTCACTGCTCAGGCAATTTCCAAAGCATTCCGAGTATAAAACTCATTTGTTGCTCTGTGGCCTACACAAAGTGCCAGTATTTCCAAATTTGAGCAAGAGGCCACAGGGAAACAACTCTTTCCATATCCATGCACTTGAGCAAGTACACGCATGCAGCAAGGGATTTGTCCTGTGTTAGTTTTGCCATTTAAAAGCTAAGGTTCTCAGGCAGCTGCACGTGCTTAGGGAGTGATTCACACACCAGTGACTTCCATGTTAAGTGGCTATTCACACTACCCATTAAAATGCCACCCAAATCCCAGATGCCCCTTCCTCTGCCTCTTGTTCCGTCTCCCCCCTTAGCACCTAGGCTCTAGCAGGAATCTAGCCATTGTCTGAGGCCATTCGTCACTTTTGGATGGCTAAAGTTGGGGAAAATTAATCACAACTTTTAAAAGTAAAGAGACAAAGAGCTGAGCAGATATGAAGAGTGAACTGCTCAATAGGTTCTCCTCCATTTGGTGATCAGGGTACCCTGGGAAAGCGGTACAAGTGCCCATTTTCTGTAAGTGAACAAGTCTGGCCTCAGGAGCAGCCATGCTGACATTGCCCTCACAGCCACGTTTAGCAACCTGGGTTTTCCCACAGGATGTACAAAATAAGTACTGAGGGTGGTCTGTGGCCCTGTCTGGTGCGGGACACTGCTGCCAGGGCTGTGCTCACCACCAGCACCACTGCTGTTCCCAGTCTCTGTCAAAAACAACTGGGCCACTAGGAAGGTCATCGGTTTCTGAACACATGCAAACAACTGTTTGTCAACTTCACCCGTGGGACTAGTTTTTCACTTGAAGTCTCAGATATTTTGTGTTCTAAAAAGGACACTGTGAAAGCCAAGGTTTTCTAGAAGATTTGCCAGTCCTTGCTCCAGATTCCAGAGCACAACAGCCCCTGTCCTCTCAGCAGCTCCTGCCACACAAGCCAAGAACCCCCTCCTAACACCAGTGGTGAAGCTGATTCCTACATGCTGTCAGTCAGTGTAACGCCATGACAAGCACACCGATTGCTACCAGCTTGACAAGCAGATTACCACTGCGTTTGGTAAAGGCAGGGAACAGACTGGACCAAAGCAAGACTTTGGCATTAAATTTTAAGCAAGAGATATTTAGAGTGAATGGTAACTCTTTAACTTACTGGAAATATTTACTTTCTTCCTTCCCGCATGCTTGGCCAGACAGCAGCTCTAAGTTAGACTTTTGCTTATATACTGTTGTCCTTTATGTCTTTCAGGTGACCCAAAACATATTACCCTGGCAGGCTGAAATTTCCCGGTCACTGCTTGAGCCAGTATTCCTTCAGCTGTGCAGGGGCACGGGGCATAACTTATGTCCTCTTTATAATGGTTAACACTCACTTTGTGCTGCAACGTGTCTGGCCTCAGAGTTTAGAGACAAATTCAAGTTTCCTCTCTCTGCAATGGATACTTATTTGGAGTAGTATTTTTTTTCTTGATGGTTCAGATTAGTCATCAGCAGTAGTAAAGTGGGTTTTACTCCTTCCCAGATTAAATCTGTGTGCTTTATTTAGTTTTCACTTTCTAAGGAAAGTTTGCTAGTAATATCCAGTTTGGCATTGCTTGATTAATCAAGAATATTATTATTATTAATATGGCAGCTGCTGGAGAAGCAGAATATAACTTTGCCTACGCTCCTTTGGGGTTTTAATCCATTCAGGCAGCAGCTCTTTAGTTGATAATTCAGTAGCATCAGACTTTTCACTTTAGAGGCAATGATTCACTCTCACATTTTATTTCTTTCTGTCACATAGCAAATAACAGTTCATTTCTATGTTTCTCTGTGTAGACAACATAACTAAACAACCACTTTGTTGAGAAGAGAAAGCACGCATGTCAAGGAAGACAAGAAATTGGGGATTATTTAGATTTTTTATCTTTCATTTTTTTCTATTTACAAATGTCAATTTCTTTGCTGTGAAGAGGGAAACAAAAGGAAATGCCAGTTATTACTATGAACAAAACATATTTTACTTTAACCTTGAGTTTCATCATTATTTCTTAGTCAGAACATCCAGTGAACAATAAATTTTGGTATCTACTGACATTAGCAATGAAGGCCACCCCAGGCAGAGCATTTACTTCAGTCAAGCATTATGTATTCTTAAGCTGACAAACATGAGCTCTGTCGGAAACAGCTGAGACACTAATGACAGCTACTGATATATCACAATAAGCTTACTGAGAAAAAAATTTTAAATTTATTTCAAAATCATTTAAATCAGTACTATGCTGAGTGGGCCTTGAATTTTCCTATAATAGCTCTGCATTGAAAACTCTTACAATTCAGCAAAGGAAATGGGTTAGTGGATGCAAACAGCTGGGTCCTTTTTTACAAAAAAAAAAAAAAAACAATACTTCTGGTCCCTGAAAGAGAATTATTTTTTTACAGTAAGAAAACACTGTTACTTGGTTGGGGGGTTTTTTTTGGAATTACATAAACAAATATTTAGCCTCCTGCATACCATTCTAAATACATACTTGTTTTGATGTCTCAGTGCTGGGACCTAAATTCTTTGCTGATTCATACCCTGTCAAATCAATGTAGCAATTGCACGTAAACTATTATGTTTCAAAGCTTTGTCTATCCCAGTCTTGCAAACTCAGCTCTATGTTAATGTAAGAAAATTATATTATACTCTGGGTAGTCTCTTATTTATTCTAAGCTTTCTTGCCCATGATCCCCAAGGCTGAGGGACATGTTCCCTCTCACTGTTGTGCTCCTTGGGGTGGAATCTTGATCTGGAGAGTGCTTCTAAGAGCACTTAATCATAAAAGTTTTTGTAAATTTCGTGTTCTCTTTTTAGCTAGTAAGGAAAATTTGGTGCAGAATTCTTTAGGGTTTTTATCCCGCAATCTTTTAAAAGCAGAATTTGAGAGTTAAGTGGCGTGTAGTAACAGAACAGGTGAGCCAGTCCACATCTTCAGTCTGTTTCATGTAAACCCACTGTCCCCAACATTCTCATGAAGGATCCTGCAAAACACCAGCCTCCAGAGTGCTACAGAAGGACAGAGGCTGGGGTCTGCAGACCAGCTGTTGTGACCCAGCACAAGATACAAGAAGGCCAATAACATCCTGGCTTGTATCAGAAACAGTGTGGTCAGTAGGGAAGTGGTTGTCCTCTGTACTCAGCACTAGTGGGACCACACTTCAAATAGTGTGTTCAGTTTTGGCCCCTCATTACAAGACAGACATTGAGGTGCTGGAGGATGTCCATAGAAGAACAATGAAGCTGGCGAAGGGTCTAGAGCCAAAAGTCAAGTGAGGAGTGACTGAGGGAAATGGGGTGGTTTAGCTTTAAGAAAGTGGTCTTCAGGGGAGACCTTATCACTCTCTACAACTACCTGAAAGGAGGTAGTAGTGAGGTGGGTGTTGGTCTGTTCTCCCAAGTAACAAGTGATAGGACAAGAGGAAATTACCTCAAGTTGTGCCAGGGGAGGTTTAGATTGGAGATTAGGAAAAATTTCTTCACAGAAAGTGTTGTCAAACATTGGAACAAGCTGCCCAGGGAAGTGCTTGAGTCACCAGGCCTGGAGGTATTTAAAAGATGTGTAGATGTGGAGCTTAAGGATATGGTTTAGTGGTGGACTAGGCAGTATTAGGGTTACGGTGGGACTCAATGGTCTTAAAGGTCTTTTCCAACCTAAATGATTGTGTGATTCTATGATTCTATAACTCAGCACCGGGCAATCTGTGGGATATCAAATGACACCAGTGGAAAGAAGCCACATCAACAGATTCAGAAGAGCAGTCTCAAGGAGAAGTACTAGATCTGGCTTTTCAGGCCTCCTTGGTGAAGTTACAGAATAGTCACTCACAGCCTGATATAATAGGAGAATCCATACCTCTTTTGTTCTCATTGGGGCATAATTATCATCACTTTTTGATGGTATATCCTTCAAAATCGATTTATATCTCACAGGAGAGAAGGAAGAAGTTTTATATAATACCTATAGTTGGTCAAGTCACATCAGAAGATGCAAAGAAAGCTGATTCTTCAAAAGCAACATTTAGCACAGGAATAAATCAAGCTCTGATTAAATTTCCCTGGGAGAGGTTTCTTAGCTCCAAGCG